>NC_081407.1:939256042-939561630 GCF_030272615.1 Cryptomeria japonica
CTCCAGGTCTGGGAAGGACTCGTGAGTGTCGAGTATAGATGGGCACATCGACTGGAACACACTGCTCTAGTCCGAACTGCCTCCGTACTCGGTCAAAGTAGAAAGGGACTATGATGTGTGCATATCGTCCTCGCAGTAGGCGGTTCCTCTATAGACATGCTAACTGTCTCTCCATACCATCCCATCTGTGCATCAGTAGGTAAGGTCTCCACACTATCACCTCGGCTGTCAGTCTGTCAATAATCACTCTCCAATATAATAAATTGCCAAATCTCCACTCTCTGGTAAGTGGATAAGCGAACACCCTAGGTCGCTCGCTCGCTGTACTCAATGGAAAGCCGACGAGCCTGGTGCATGTGAAATGCTCTAAAATCCACACCTGTAGAAGTGTGCATGTCATCAAACTGCAACCCTGTTCGAATACATACTCCTCAAGGTCGTGATAGAGATGTGCAAGCATACTCCGACCCCATGCATAAACTCTCCTGTGTCTCTCCATCGCTCTGATACACCATGTGAGGCCCCCATGCATGTGTGTCCCTCGCCCATTAGGGCAAACGGCTAGTGCTATGATGGCTATCATAAGGCGTCTCAGAAGTGGTACCTCCCCTGTAGGATGTAAGAGCCAGCTGACCATGATGCGACCTCTCATCTCGCTCGGCATGACTCTCCCTATGCAATACACCTACTCTCTCTGATGATCCTCCGCTGACCGATCGGTCGCGTATGTAACTGTCGCTCCTCTAATAGGAAGACGAAGTATACGGTACACATCCTCGAGTGTGACCGTCAGCTCTCCTACTGGAAGGTGAAAGGTGCATGTGTCAGGATCCCATCGCTCCATCAAGGCCATCAGCATCGCAGGATGAAATCGAATGGCCGGCATGAGAATCACGTACTACAATCCCACAATCGACAGTGTGTCTCTCTCTGACTGAGTCAGCCGCGGAATCTGATCTCGCAAAGTGCGAAGAATATGTCCCGCTGTGTGCTCTCTCATGTACGGGAGACCCTGCAACACGAAAACATGATGATAATCAGTACTCGATCATCGAAATCGCAAATGCAAACTGTTGTACATTGTATGCTAGCCTTGTAACCTCTTACCAGGCCTTGATTGGGGACCATGGCGGCTTGATGGGGACCATGGCGCCCTGTCAGGGACCATGGCACCCTGAGGGGACCATGGCGCCCTGCAGGGACCATGGCGCCCCTGTCAGGGACCATGGCGCCCTGGGGGGACCAGGGCGCCCCTCAGGGACCATGGCGCCCTGGGTGGGCCCCGGTCGGCCTCAAGGCCCGCATACGATCACGGAAAAGTCAAACATGCAAAAAATCAAAAGTCAAACGTTCAGTCAACTCACCTCGTCTAGTGGCTCGTCGTCAATCATGGCCTCGCGCAGGATCTCGATCCTCGTGGGACGCTCCGGTCGTCATGAAGGCATGATGATGGCTATGTGGGCTCCGCTGCACTAAATAGTATTCTGAAATCAACAAAGTGACGAATACAAGTGTCACTTTCGAAGTATATACTCTTGTTTGTTTATTCCTACTTTTTGAAACCCTAATTTCCCTCTATCATTCATTTTATCATAACTTGGGTTTGGGAGATGCGATTTTCGAGCCGTTTGTTGCGTTGGAATCGTATTTTCCTTCTCCTAGTCTCAAGATGTTCCAAAAAGTGCTCTGATGAAGCCTATTTAGTGAACACGCCTCATCAACACTCTCTTACACAATTTGTCGCGAGTAAACATGCTACCCTGTTTCACCTCCCTAATAAGCAAGTCGAAACAGGGGGGGCATATAGCTACTCATAGATTTCATCACTTTCCCTAGTAAGCATTAGGTGATTTTGTGATCTAACGTTTGTTTTGTAGGGTGCGGTTCCTAACTGTGTACTGCAGATACCGCTGGGGGCTTCGTCCGACATCTTATGGATATATCCTTTTTCAAAATAATGTTTACTTTTTTGTACTTTAGCTTGCATATGCACGTAGTACTCATATGACCGCTAAAGTGGGGGCTAAATGTAGCGTCGTAAATTGTACGCACTCGCTAGGGTGGTACAATTTCACACCTAGTTTAGCACCCGCCTTAGTGCATTTTGCATTCTGCATTGCATTTCTCCTTAAGCACTTAATTAATCAAATTAATTAGGTCTAAGGTCCTATTTCATCATTCTCTACATCACAAAGTTGGGCCCTTTCACTAAAGCGCGCCCTTCGCATTTTATTCCTCCAATACATCACTTAATCAAAAACCCTAATTAAGTCCTATTTTGAACTTGGGGGCTTGGTTTCGGGGTCAAAACATCTCAAAATCACCTATAACTTCAGGATTCTCTCTAAAATCATCATATCCGACGGCCCTAAAAATTTGGTGAAAAGTTGTCGAGACCGTGGTGCCCAGTGCACATGGTCCCGGACATTTTTCCCGAAATTTTGGGAGCACGATCTAATCATAAAATAAAGTTTAACCCCAAGAAATTGGCGGGATATTCAATCTCTAGGTCAGCCAAAATACGAATTTACGACCTAGGGTTTCATACATAAAAGCTCTTTTTCCTCATTTGAGGGGATCGGATTTTTGTTTCCAGGAACTTCATATGCAGCGAAAGAGCAGATCTTTGAGGACTTCAACAACATTCAACATCATTCTATCAAGCATCTATCAAATTCATTCATCCACTTAGGGCTTGGAAGACATTGAAGAACAATAGGAGATTACCGACTGAAGATTGGCTTGTACTCCTCCCTTGAGGGTTGGGTATGATTTCATGTTGTTTTCATGTCTTTACATAAGCTTCAATACATCATTTATTCATGCTTTAGATCACATTGCATCTTGATTTAGAGAATTTACATTATCATTTGCAAGCAATTAGGGTTTACTTTCTAGGTTGCTCTAGTTTGCTTTCTTGCATTTTGGACCTTGCACACACACTAGGTCTGCACACACAATACATTTTACAAAACAACTTGGCTATTCGTGGAGGTGGAAATCACCGAAGCAGGGGTTTGACTAAGGCAAAACCCTATATAGCCGCCCCTCCCCCTTTTCAAATATTATTGCAGGTTTCGGGATTCGGACGGATACAAATCCGGAGAGAGAAGGTTGGAATAGCACTCTGTGTGAAATTGCAGAGCAGGAGACTGGGACAGGGGCGCTGGGCACCCTGGTCCTGCCAGGACAGGGGCGCTAGGCGCCCTGGTCCCTAGGACAGAGGCGCTGGGCGCCCTGGTCCTCCGGACAGACAGTTTGCAGACAGTTTCCAAACAGTGTTTCAGAGTGCAGAACAGTGGTTTCCGGTGCAGTTTTCAGGACAGTGGCGCCCGCGCTCCCGTCCTGAACATTTTCAGTCCGATTTTGACTCCGGGTACATATCTACATTCTTATTTTATCCTTACATTTACAGCTGTTCATTGTTTAATCTCAATTCTGCAATCTTGTTATTGGTTCATACTTGCATTTTGGGATTAGGGTTTGAACTTGCATTACTTAATCTTACAATTTCAACAAGGGAATAGAAATCCTAATAGATATCCCGTGGCTCTCTCTTTCACCAAAAGAAGTAGCCAATTGTGCGATATCTCTAGGCTCTTTCGTATTCTGTAATGTGTGTCAAGAGGTAGGATTAGGGCATGTTAACCTAGTCTCGCTTTTTTCCCCCACACAAGTATCTTGATCTAAATTTTTCCCTATCTCAGAATGGCATATGTTCCTAGGATAGGTGATTTTTAGATGAGTTCAAGATTGTTGTTGTGAAAGCTATTCGATCTTTGTGCTTGAAATTTATATGTATACACTATTTCTAATTGATTCTATATATCCTACCCAACTATTCCTATTGCTTTAAAGTAAAGTTAATTGATATGGTAAAGAGTTGATGTTTATGAATGATCAGTACCTTTCCTCTTGTTTGGGCCACAGAGTCTATTACTTCAACAGGACTTAATGTATGCTTCTATGAGACAATTTTTAAATCACCCCCCAGGTAGATCTATTAGTCACCTTTCCTCAAAAAAGATCCATTTTAATAGTCTTATGCTATAATTTGCTCGAATGAATTTAACCCTTACTTTAAGAGACCATTCAAGGAAGACTTACAAGGAACAGTTACAATCCACAAGTAGGCCTTTTATTCAAATTAATAGCAGCAGGAAAATAAACTTCACTAGGAAGATGCAAGCAACCTTATCTTATATGAGACAATATCATAGAACAATTGCCAATTGAAATAAACAACTTACAGCACATATGTAAAGGAAAAAATAGCTGATTATATTGATAGAGTTTCAAAAGTTACAAAAATTGCCAGAGTATATCGTACATCTATTTCTGAATCTCCTTTTTTTTTTACAAAAAACCTCTCATATATGAGAACAAAAACTATCTTTACAAAAATTCACGTCCCTTCCCAACATCAGCAACCAAGTTGTATATTCTTAACAAAGTTAAATAAAAATATATTAAGCATTCCCAAATGATTTATGTAATCATCCTCTCTGTAGCCTCTGATATCAATGTTCTGCTTCTTCATCTCTACCTTCAATGAAATGTACTCAAAGATTATCTGGTTGACATAAGGGGTCAAATCTTTATCCCAATCCAATCCTGAGATGGCTCACTCCTTGATGCTAGCAAGCTCATTCTGCCATTGTTCCAATGATATCAATTCCCCCTCCTTAGAGATTGTTGGCATTCATGAAGTACTCCCATCATCCATCGCTTGGAGGTATTTGTTCAATGTATCTACATATCTGTCATGTTCCTCCAAGTATGTTGTCCCTTTTTCTCTCTCTTCAGGTGTCATGGTATCAATGTTGTTCATCACCTCTTGCAGTCATTTCTTTAATCCTTCATGCTCCCTCAAAGCCTTGATAGTCCCAGTATACACTTTCCAATACGGATATGCATGTGTTAGCATGGTTCTAAATTTATGTTCAATGATGTCGTCAACCAATTTATCCATTCTTTGACATGCATTGTTTACTTGTTTTTCACTTTTAGTCTTCCAATACATAGTGTTTGTCATGGCATCTATGACCCTTTGGTCATTTTCAAGTGCCATGTCCATTGTATCAATTCCTGGAGCAGAGCTTGATTGTAATATCCTTTCTTGCAGCTGTTGTACTTCTTCACTGGCCTTTTCATGTAAACCTTTGTATGTGCAATTCTCTCTGACTAAGAATTCAACTTGATCTTGATTGAGTGTTACCACATCCAAATTCAATTTGGCAATGACCCTAGGGTCAGTTTTCCCAACTTGTTGAATCATTAAATGTCCAAAGGCCTCATCAATGTCGACAAGTAATGGCCTTTTATCCTTAGGGTACAGAGCCCACAATATTAGAGCTTTTTGATCTGGATCATATCCTGATCCCATGAAAATCTTATTTATTACATCTGCCATGATTTGTTTGTTGGACCCTTGTTTCTTTAGAAAACTGTCAAACAACAAAGCAGATCTCAAAGCCCATCCTGAGTATATTAATACCCTATCATCTTTAAATAATAGCCTTCCCCTTTCACGCGTCATTTCCTGCATGGCTTGGTCTATTTCCTCATGCAGTATTTTGAGCATCTCTTCCTTGGATTTCCCTTCTGTATTGGCTATGACTAATGTCCATTTGTACTGGCACAGAAATGTGTTAAATTCTTTGGTATGAATAAAGTCATTGTCTTAAATGAATTCTTCATGCTCCAGTAACTTGACATCATTAATCTCCTATACACCATATTAGCTAGTTGTCAGACTCAAATGCATGTTATAATCATATCCGAGTGGATATCCTTCTCTTAATGAATCAACAGGGACATACTCGGAAATAGATTGAGGAGACATGTGTGTCAATGGCTCTGTATCCCTGACGCCTTGTCTCCTGTCCCTGAAAACATACGTAGGGACACCATTGATAATTTCCAACTCATGTTGCATAAGTTTATTAGCTTTGGTTAAGGGCTCATCTATCCCCTGCATAATATCCTCATTAATCTTTCCTCTACTAAGCTTCCATTCGTAGGCTTTGGATATGTTGGGACTCATAAATTTTTGGTGAATTCGAGAGGCCCATTTAAAGATTTTTGTATCTACACTTCATCCTGTCGTGTTTTTGGCATATTTTGGAGTTTTGCCTTATCAGCATAACTTACCCCGATGGAGGTGCGAAGCACAGACACCTGTGATATCGGTCATCGGAATAGCACGTTTGGAGAGGTCCCGATGACCCAATGAAAGCGGCCTGGGCATTAAGACACTAATACATTTGGCCTAAAACTCTGACAGAGAAGGTATATTGTGATCAAATTTGATTTTTGTTTGAAAAAATGCCCGATTTCATCGGAATTCCAATGATAATGCAACATTTGGTTTCGACAGAGAAGGAATTGGCAATGGCATTTCGGTTTTTTTAGAAAAAGTGCTCGCGTTCGTCGAAATTCCGATGATCGTGTGCATTACTTCAAAAAAAAAAGACCAAGTCATTTCATAAATCACGTGTCTTTGTCTCATCGACCTCTACCATTACTTCGTCCCGCCTCTTCCTCCCGCCTGTACCATTACAAAATCCCGCCTCTGTAGGGAACCATCCGTGGAATGAAGTGGTGTTGTAGGAGCAGCTATACCAGGATACTAGGCAACGGGAAACTTTCTAGCTTCATGGTAGGAATTTTTTTAAGTTTTTGTGTTTTGTTAGGAATTTTTAAGTCTGGGTTGCATTACTTAATGTAATAAGGGCATTTTTTGGGCCCATTTGTAAACCGTTTAGCATTTTGTTAAGGCGAGAGCTAGTCAATCGAATGATGGGTGGGTGGTATACTGCATCCTGGCAAAACTGGCACGCACGACCCTTCCCTCCCGGAACTTTACTCCCTATAATCCCTCCCACTCCCATACTATGCCCCCCACCCCGCAATTAATCTAACCGGGCCCGGGCGAGATACTCGTCTGCGATCATTAGTTTGAGATCGCATATAGTGGTTGGTATTAGTTCATTCGAGAATGAGTTGGAAAATTAAAATATATCCTGAAAACTCATGATCAGTAGCAGCGCTAGTTTTGGATCCTCCCTCCACAAATCTTGGAACAGAACTTATTGGAATGCATGGAGATGCCAGAATAGTGGGCTATGGTTCTCGAAATGGAATGGATGTTTAGCTTGACTGGTGGTGGTTAAACGATAAATGTTGTTGGTTAATCCTCCAGTTTTAGAACCAGGAGCAAAGCCCGCTCAATATGTATATACTACTAGCTTTTCCAAACATTTTGACCATCTCATGAAAGCATCTGAACCAGGCACAGCCCCTACACATGGAAACATGAGCGTATCCCTCGGCTTACCAAGAACACTCAGTCAAGAAAGAGGGAAGTTTTTGATTCAACACACGGTGGATTCCTACTATGAAACCTCTCTCTACACACAAGATCACCCCACTACAAGGCAACTCGCCCACGCTTAGCCCCTGTGCATGGGTTTAGGATTTAAACCGATAACGAGGGAGAAAAATCTAGTGGGGTAACGAAATAGAATTAAGTGGGGTTCCCTAAGAGCCTCCCTCCCTTCAACTGAACTGTTGAGAACCTAACTTCCTCAACCGGGGTGAACTACCTCCATCCTTTGGACTGGCTTCAATCTCTCTTCCCCGGGATGGAGTGTAACAACTGTGGATCGATCCTCTGACTAGAAAAAAATTATATGGAATAGATCTTCTTCCACCATAGAATAGTAGGGGCATACAATAGTAGGGGCCCCAGCATAACCCCTCTCTCCATTTATCATTTTTCTCGCAAACATGACTGTAGAAGCGACCAACATCCATTTAGCTAATAAACCATCGATCAATTGATCATTTTTCTTGCAGACATGACTGGTGAAGTGACTGAAATCAATGACCCTAACCTACACCGCACATCTGGAGAGGTGTTAGTTGTTCCTCACTGCTTCCCTTCATCCGGCAGAGGCAACAAGGAAAGCGGCCTCGGTGATAGATCCATCTCGTGATCCTATGGGAAACTACTACTATAGTTGTCCTTCACTGCTCTATGCTCCAATATCTACTACTACTCAAATTGAGATGAATATGTACAAATTGAGGTGATATCCCTATTGTAGAACCATGAGAGCACTGTGTAGTGATCGAGTGCTATTTTTTGTCAATGTTTTGGAAGGGAGCATAAGTGTACCGTTAGGAAGGTGGTATAAAATGGTGAAAGATGATAAGATAGGGAGGTAAGATAGGGAGGTAAGTTATGAAGGATGTAATGGTGAAAGAGTAAGTTAGGATATGTTAGGGGTTTGGAAGGTAGGAAAGTGAATGGGGGGAGATAAATTAAGGATGTGAAGGAGGGAATGGGGTTAGGTAGGTGAAGTAAAAGTAAGTGTGTATGAGGTTAAGGTTTAGGATAGGATGTAGGAAAGTGGAGGAGGTTAAGATAGGGGATATGAAAGGTAGATGGAAGGTAATAATGATAGGAAGTGAGGTAAAGGTTATGAGGTGTGGGTTATAAAATAGGGTGTAGGAAATGGAAGGAAGGGTCATATCACTTTGAGATTTTTCACCAAGATGAGTAGCCCGAGTATGGACCTCAAATCTTACAAGCCATGAGGATCCACTTGTAGTAGAGGAGTATATACTTGCATCTTGGGAGCCTATTAGGAGTTTGCCTTGATTTTGGGAAATACACATAGAGGAGATATAATTTTGATCAATACACATTACCTAACCTCATCATGCATAAATACAAGAGGTACAGACTATATCAAGCACATATCATGAGCCAAAGGATCATATTCGAGAGTTTCTTCATCTCCAATCCTCTACATTTTTAAGATCCACAAATGGGGTTGAGGTTAAGTCTTGGTTACTTACCTTGGACTTATGCTTTGGGTTGCATCTATATGTGAGCAACTTAAAGGCACCATTTTTAATGCAATTTTTGAGAGGACTTGAATCCACCTTGTGGTACTGGGAGGATAAAATGCACCAACTCACATTGGAAACCCTCTCTAGATACCATTTTGGAGTGCTTCAAAGTGTGTTCTATTTCAAAATATTTTTAACAGAGATGCATAGATGAGTTTCACAATTTACATAATAAGGTTTCATAGTGGCTCAACATGAGAGTTAGTTTTTGGATTTCTTGTAGTTTCTATATTACATTCAAGACAAGTTACTTGTCAAATATTTCATTAGGGGTGAAAAGCCCAAAAATTTCAGTTTTCCTACACATGGCCAATCCAAATGACTTTAGGGTTGCTATGGAAAAGTCTCTTATGGAAAAGGAGGTACATGGGAGGACACAAGAGGCATGAGAGAAGTTTGTAACCAGCTATAGCAAAGTCTCTCATTTTAGGTATGAGAGACTATAGGGCTATCAAGCTAGGCCTTCTATGACTCAACAACCTTTTAGGGGAGAATCTAGTGTTTTTAGTAATTAGGATCTTCTAATTATGGTGGGTCCTAGCCAACATAGGGTTATATGAGAGGGACATGTTATGTATATGTTAGTATCAGATAGAGAGTGACCACAAGGTTTTACAGTAGGTGGACACCATCCTAGGATGTCAAAGTAGATAGTTGATATGTGGGTCTTTACCCTCCTAGCCACTCAACATATACCACCATGGGTCTTTACCCTCCCAAACACATAAAGGTCAAAGGAAGATTCACTGCTGTAACACTCACTTTTTGTGATAGTCTCAAGCACTTAGGACAGTCACTCCTTTCATGGCCATTCTTCTTCACACAACACTCTTTAACATTAATTATGATGATAGTGTACCTCCTTAAACCTTCCACCAACACCTAACTCAATACCAAACTCTTTCCCAATCTCGCTAATGGACTAATTAACTCAACTCACTGTGAAATTGTGACGGTCAATGCAAGGTTTAGGACAGTAGTAATTAGGATCTTCTAATTATTGTGGGGCCTAGCCAACATAGGGTTATATGAGATAGGGGTAAGTTTAATAGTGATTTCTCCTTCAATTCTTGATGAATGCTTCATTGCTTGTTCACTTGGAATTGAATTGATTTTATAAATAAGAAATGAACTACTTGGTCAGATGCCTCAAAGAAATGTGGTCTAATGAAATGCTATGATTGTAGGATATGCACAAACAATGTTTGTTGAAATGGATTTACATAATTCCAACGAAATCTAATCGGTGGGTATAAAGTCGGACACTACAATGGCTAGCAGCCTTTACCCTCTACAACCTTTGCTAGCATTCTTCCAGTCTGTTCGAAAATGAGAGCTTGACAGCATTCTTTCACTTTTAGCTAGCTAAATTTTTCAAGAATTTTATCTCTAGATTTAATATTTATTTTCTTGCATGAATCTATTAATTTTGAGATAACAGATCTTGCCTTCATGAATTGATCCTAGTTTATCCCTTTAACCTTGATTAATTTATTTAGAGAGTTTAGTTCCATTTTAATCTTTTCTTTTACAATTAAATATTAATAAAAAATTGTATTATTGTTCCAAATTTTTTGGATATTTAGGAAACACAAATAAAATATAAATGTAATCATTCCATATTTTTGTAGGAGATATTGGAACGAGACTAATAGGAAGAGTAGTAAACATGAGTCACAATAAGCACTTTAGAGTAAATCTAAACATTATAAGGAAGAGTAGCTTGGAAAAATAGAAGCCTAACTTATTTTCCAATATGCAAGATTATTACTTGGGAAAGAATCTTGAAAGAGGATTGAAAAGATTCCTTGAGCTAACATTGTCTCACTTGTCCAAAATTATGAGGAAGGATTCATTAATGAAATGGTCATTAACAAGATGGAGAGAATAATAATTAGGAAGAGATAGATTTCAGATGCTACTAGGTGACTAGACTGGAGAGAAACTAGAGTCAAATCATTTAGCTTGGCCACGACACAGAGTCTTAGAATAGATGCCAACCTTGGTGAATGGAATGAAAATCCCAAACAATTAATGAATGGTGAGACAAGTAGAGGCATCTATAAATTTTGTTTTGAATAAAATAAAGAAAAAATGGGACTAAAACCAAGGGAAATGCACATGGAAAGGATAAAGGGTTATTTCTATGAATACTCATCCCACTCCATGCCTTCTTAGATATGAATAATATTTTTAATGGAATTATGGATTTTAATGAATTCTATTTTCTTTGGTTTAATAATAAATTCAAATAAATGATAGATATGCAATGCAAAAACCTTGGTTATGATGATTTTGAGTGATTTAGGACTACAAAATTTTTACTAGACCATGCATCTTGGTACTTCTTACTTTTAGAAGCTCACTCCTCTAATGTTTGATAAGATAGATATGAATGATTGACCTTAAACTACATGTTTTTAAAGATGAAGGTGCATTTGGGATTTAGATGATCTTCCATGACCAAGTCAAAGGAAAGTGATATAAACCTATTTTAAAAATTATATTATCATTATACTCAAGTCATTTGGAAAATATAAAAAAATATATCCAATCTCTTAACTATTTTTCTCAAACCTAGCATTTTGTTTGCCCATGTGAGTGCTCCATTCCTAGAACTAATAAATAAAGAGTGTATTCATGTAGATAAATGAATTAAAATCAATTTGTGATAGTAAACATTCACATAGCATGTATAATTAATTTATTTATGATGGACTTTTAAATGTAATAAATTATCTCCTATAGTTATCTCCTAAAGTTGGGGCAATTAGTGTAAGGAAGTTAAGTAGTGGAAACAACTTCCTACACTAACCTTGAGAGGAGGGTAATGCAAAACTTTTTCAAATCGTTACAACAGTTACAGAAAATAGAAATAGATATAATAGCATTCATACCATAACACAGTGATTTACGTGGGGAAAACCCTTTCGGGAGAAAAACCCCACACTCCAAAAGCAGCTCAATATTTTATTCAGCAATCAAAAACAGATTACAACATACTTGCAGAGCAAGCTCTTTGCAGGAGTACCACTAATCAGAGATTCAGAGGCAACTCAATAGCCATAAGACTCTTACACACAACCTCTATCTCACACACCTCATAAATAGGAGATACAATACAAGAAACCGTCAAACGGTATTACAAAACCATGGGCTAAAACCACCCAATAAGGTGTAGCCGACCTTATCTCCCTTCTAGATGCCCTATGACATGTTAAAGCACACATCAACACGTGTCGCTCCCTTTTATAGCTCATTTATGTATCCGATACAAATTATTTTTCCTATTTCAGGAGTACAAACTTCCGGAGGCCATAACTTGAGAACCGGGTGTCCGATTGACGAACCGTTTGAAGCGCCGGAAAGCTCACAAAGTTCTCTATCACCTCGTAACCCGCTGCACCGGTTACAGCCACTTTTTAGGGCATTTTGGAGCCTCTAAATCCCCCAAAATTAAGTTTAAACATTTTATTGCACCCCTCCAAGACGAAAACTTTAATATCTTCAAAACTAGCCGTGACCTTGCGACGCAACTTTACCGGAATGCTTATCTAGCCAACCAGAAGCTTCAGGGAGAGTTTCGCACCATTTTGTGCTCAAATGAAAACTTACTATAAATAGTAACCTCACATAAATGCAAGGTTGAGACACCATTTTTCCCAACAATTAGGTCCATATATGATGAAAATCAAAATAAATAGTTTGAAGATAATATTAGTTCCCTAAAGGATATTCCACTTGATTATTTGGTATATCATAACTATTTTGACAAATTTTGAAACCATTAGAGGTACCTTTTGCTTCTGTAGATGAGGCATTCATTCATGTCTATACTTCCACATTTTCCAAAAATGTCAAACAGAGCATTTCCAACTGTAAGCATCTGATATTAATTGCCCTTACCTTCTGCTTTGATGGAAGCCCATACTCTATTCCAAAGCTCCCATTTTGGCACAGGTAGAGAGTATGTTGGCAAATAAAACTGATCGAAATGGAAATCTATTTGTTGCATTGACTGCATTGTGAGGATGCTTATGTATTTCATCGACAGCATAAAGCAGGAAAGGACATAGAATATCTCCTCGAGGAGGTATTCTATGACAACTGTGAGGTAGATGAGAGTGTCTAATGCCATTTGCTTTGTTCTATGCAGTCAAATGCGGGAACACTATTTGAATTCAAATGCTAACAGTGATTGTCTTTTTAACAGAAACGGATGGGAAGGGACGTCAAGGGAAGGAATGGGCCCACAGCACACCTAAGCAGTCAAAGCTTAGTGTGTGTTGTTTAAGGCTGCCCCCTTAAGACATCATAATTGACTGGCTCTTCACTCCTAAGACCTTCAAAAGTCTTTAATGGCTTCATTGAGTCCTTTGGTCTTCCAAATGCACCTGCACCAACTTGAATTCTCCTTCAATGCTTGATTGTCTGTTCACTTGGAATTGAATTGATTTTATAATTAAGAGATCACTTGAATTGTAGGTAGACCCCTTCAAATGACAGGGTAGGCTTCCTTTTATACCTAATATATGTCTTGAAAGCATTTTATCCTGATGGATTTAAATTAAAGTACTTTCTCTTCTATCTGGTATTGGTGGAGCAGAGGTTGCATTGCATCGTCCTAGGATACATATTTCCACATATACAACACAAGTTAAATGTATCCCAGGTTGATGCAAAGCAACCTCTGCTCTAGAGATCACCAGAAAATAGAGAAAGAACTTTAACTTAATGCCATCAGGATAAAATTCTTTAATCAAGACATATAAATGGTATGCAACTGGATCTATTTGGAATGCATTACCCAAACACCGCAATCAATCAGTCACGTTTGAAAAGAAAGTGGTATGATGAAATATTTAGGCATAAAATAGATTAAATGCACTCCATACTACTATTGCACAATATTTTGGTCGATGATATTTTTAAAATAGTAAAGGAAGGTGTATGGAACAACCAAATTATTATCATTATAGACATGAATATTTAAGATCCTTTTATGATGTGTAAGTTGAGAATATTTTATGAAATGTCCCTAAATGAATACACTTTAAACTGATTTTAATATACCTTGAAGTGTGCAATATGGAAGGTTTGTATTCTTAATCTCGTGCCCATTTCTTAATTTAAAAGATGATATCTTTATTAAATATCTCCTCTATTGAATATCTTTATTAACTTGATTTCTCCTTCAATTCTTGATGAATGCTTGATTGCATGTTCACTTGGAATTGAATTGATTTTATAATTAAGAGATCACTTGAATTGTAGGTAAACCCCTTCAAATGACAGGGTAGGCTTCCTTTTATACCTAATATATGTCTTGAAAGCATTTTATCCTGATGGCTTTAAATTAAAGTACTTTCTCTTCTATCCAGTATTGGTGGAGCAGAGGTTGCATTGCATCGTCCTAGGATACATATTTCCACAGATACAACACAAGTTAAATGTATCCCAGGTCGATGCAAAGCAACCTCTGCTCCAGAGATCACCAGAAAATAGAGAAAGAACTTTAATTTAATGCCATCAGGATAAAAGTCTTTAATCAAGACAGATAAAATTTGAGTTTGATTGTCATCATTTACTTTGCCAAATTCTTCACACGTAACTCCTGAATCAATTTCCTACTCACAAGAATTTTATTATGTCTCAAATATAGGGAAATGGAAGGCTTCAAATAGAAAACTTGTACATGCAACTAAATCTATTGACTAATCAGAAGAACAAAATTAAGAAACGGTTTGATCATCTGAGAGATGTTGTAGACTTGCAACTCACCAGCTACTTAGTTTTTGCGGGTAAGAATTTTTTTTGTTTTGGTTATGGTTGTGGTGTTTATAGGGAGACATTTACAAATTTATATCTATTTTCACTATTTAATGGTTTATGGGTTTGTAATGGTAATTTAATGTTCTTTCATATTTTTATATGTATTCTTTATAATAGCCTATTATATTGATTTGTTCTATTATGCATAATGGTGTGGGTCAAACGGCTTTGTCGTTGGTGCATGAAAGCATTGAACGAGTTCTACTTTTAAAAATTACATGAAACATTTTTAATTTATTTGATTCAATGTTATTTGCAAAAAATGATTATCAATGATGTTTCCTTTCTCCAAGAATTGTCTAGGATCTTTCCGTCAGATAATATGTAACATCGAATGACTAAATATTTTCATTACAAATGCTTATTTTATTTAATTATTATCTGAGCGTGAATTAAAATTTATATCTGTACGGAAGCAAAACATACAAGCTGAAGAGTCATGTGCAAGCAAATTTCCTAAAAGAAAGCACGCAGGCATTATCTTGAATGACATGGAAACAAGCTCATCAGCTGCCTAGAAGAGAGAAATTGGAGAATGGCAAAGGAAAGTGTTTAAGGGTGATAAATAGATAGAGAGTATGCAATACAAACAAACAATGTCTGGAGTGTCTAATGTGACGTCTCTAATTTATGTCTAGAGGGACTAACTGGTTTTGGAGTTCCTGCGAAACCTATTGGGCCACGCTTGGAGGAAATCAATGTGTTCATGCAAGGAGAACCTTTTTTTCTATTATGAGAATGATGCTTTTGCACCGAGGGATATTTGGAAGTCATTATCCAAAAATTTCTATAGTGTGGAACCAAAGTTGGCGGACTTGAAGTAATTTTCAGCTTTCAGAAGACCAAGAGGTTATGTACACAATCTCCCAATAGAAGGGCGATTTCAAGCATTACCTCTCGCCCCCATGACTATTCAAGAAGAACTTCCTCAAACAAAGGACTATTGGCCTCCATGGGATCAAAGAAAAAAATTGAAGCATAGACTCTAGACGATGTGGTGGTGTCCTTCATGAAGAACTCTGCACTATAATTGAAAATTCGTGAGGGAAACTGCAAGATAGTGAAGAGAAATACAATCTTGAAAAGTGGGAAGAATGGATCTTGGTTTGGGTGGGGCCAAGTCAGGTGGCTCCTCTAGAGGTTGACGAGATAGAAATCATATCAGGATTTGAAAAAGATCACACTCGTGGAACTTCATGTGCAAGTGATCAATTGCAGTGTTTGGGTAATGCATTCCAAATAGATACAGGTGCATGCCATTAGGATAAAAGTCTTTAATCAATACATTACCCATTTGGAATGCAACTATATCTATTTGGAATGCATTACCCAAACACCGCAATCGATCACTCACACATGAAGTTCCACGAGTGTGATCTTTTTCAAATCCTAATATGATTTCTATCTTGTCAACCTCTAGAGGAGCCACCTGACTCGGCCCCACCCAAACCAAGATCCATTCTTCCCACTTTTCAAGATTTTATTTCTCTTCACTATCTTGCAGTTTCCCTCGTGAATTTTCAATTATAGTGTAGAGTTCTTCACGAAGGACACCACCACATCGTCTAGAGTCTATGCTTCAATTTTTTTCTTTGATCTCATGGAGGCCAATAGTCCTTTGTTTGAGGAAGTGCTTCCTAAATAGTCATGGGGGGAGAGGTAATGCTTGAAATCGCCCTTCTATTGGGAGATTGTGTACATAACCTCTTGGTCTTCTGAAAGCTAATAATTACTTCGAGCCTGCCAACTTTGGTTCCACACTATAGAAATTTTTGGATATTGACTTCCAAATATCCTTTGGTGCAAAAGCATCATTCTCACAATAGAAAAAAGGTGCTCCTTGCATGAACACAATGATATCCTCCAAAGCGTGGCCCAATAGGTTTCGCAGGAACTCCAAAACCAGTTAGTCCCTCCGGACATAAATTAGAGACGTCACATCAAACACTCTAGACATTGTTTGTTTGTATTGCATACTCTCTATATATTTATCACCCTTTAATAGTTTCCTCTGCCATTCTCCAATTGCTCTCTTCTAGGCAGTTGATGAGCTTGTTTCCATGTCATTCAAGATAATGCCTGTGTGCTTTCTTTTAGGAAATTTGCTTGCACATGACTCTAAAGCTTGTATGTTTTGCTTCCTTACAAATATAAATTTTAATTCACACTCAGATAATAATTAAATAAAATAAGCATTTGTAAAGAAAAGATTTAGTCATTCGATGTTACATATTATCTGACGGAAAGATCCTAGACAATTCTTGGAGAAAGGAAACATCATTGATAATCATTTTTTGCAAATAACACTGAATCAAATAAATTAAAAATGTTTAATGCAATTTTTAAAAATAGAACTCGTTCAATGCTTTCATTCACTGATGGCAAAGTCGTTTGACCCACATCATCTCTCACCGTCGGAATTCCGACGACAACTAATGGAACATCTGACAAGGATGTTGTATATTCGATGTCACTTCCTTGTCGGACGGTCGTCGAGGAGCAATCATAACATCTATCAAAAATTTGATAGAAATCTGCCGATATTTGTGGTGAGGGGTGCAAATATAGCCGTCGTTGGAGGAGTTCATAACAACGTCGGACGACCGACGCAAATGGCATCATCGGGAAGCCCGACGATGAGTTTTCAATGGTAAAGTTTATCGGAAGTCCGACATTTGGTCGTCGCAAATCCAACAATTAACCGTCGGAAATTAGGCCCAAATGTACTTGTGAGAACAATTAACCCCACATTGGCCGCGGGAAGGAATACTTCAGTATGTAAATGCATGGCCCCATGCATATCAAGTGTCAAAGCTTGCGAGCTTTTGACAAGCAGCAATTCGGCGTTGGTGGATCCCCACGCGCGCACACATCTTAGAACGGCCTAATTTTGCAAGAAAGGGGAGATGAGCTTAGAACTTGAACTTTGAACCGGTTCAATGGTTCAAGTGGTTCAATCGGTTCAGTCATTCAACCAGTTCAAAGTGTTCAAGTGGTTTAGTGGTTCAGTGGTTCAAGGTTCATTATCATCGCTCGTGGGCCCAGGGTGAAGAGGCAGACTCAATGGTGGGTCCGGCCAAATTTTGCAATAAAAGGGAGGATTAACAAGCAAGCATGTTGCAGAAGATCGGACGGCGGTCACTATACTGCAAGATGAAAGTGCTCGATTATTAATGGTCGTGACTTGGCAACTGATGAGCTGTATGGCAAGGTGGCCCTGGGGTAAGCACTGAGAAAATCAGGAGGTGCCGAGTGGTGACACGTAGCTGATGATATGGTGGTCCAGTGAATGGTGAAGTGGAGGTTCCATGTGGTGGAGTAGATGGCAAGTGAAAGTCGAGCAGACCGTGGCTTCGATAGATGAGGACTCACCGAAGGCGGCAGTTTCATCGACATGAAGGGAGTCGATGAAACTAAGATTTCGATAAGATGAGAAAATAGTTCACCGAGTGCTCAAATCCATCGACAAAGGGAACATCGAAGAAACATCAACCGGTTCCATCGAAAAGTAAAGGCATCAATAAAACTGAGGTTTCGATGAGACACAAAAATGGATAGCCGAAGAGGAAGTTTGGCCAAAGGGCTGAGGCCGAACAAACCAAAGGAAGTGGCGGGCCTAATTTGACAGGTGGAATCCAGGTAGATCTCAGAGCGAATCCAGAGATGCCACGTGTTGACACCATGGCATAGGCAAGAGTAATTCAGAGAAGCTAAAGTCCGAGCACGTTAGGAAAGATCAACGACCTAGCAAGATGATCTAACAGTTGTCTCCATACCGCAAGATGAAAGTGATCGCCAAATATCCCATGTAACTTCATGACAAAGCACGTGCATTAAATGTGAGGCAGCCCAGGCATTAAGGATCGAGCAGCTTAAGGGAAGATCTACGGCTGTCGCTATACCGCCATGTGAAAGTGCCCGATTGTTATCACATGTGACATAGCGACTAACCAAGTGGCAATTCCAACATGGCGGGTAGGTGGATCCAAAGACAAATTAGGATGTGCCATGTGTCAGGCCCGCCAAAAGAGAAAGTGATAGAGAAAGTGGTCCAGGCGAGGTAAAAGTCGAACAAGTCAGGACAAATCGACGATGATCCCAGAAAGATCAATGGTTGTCGCCAAGTCGCAACATGAAGTTGCTCGGTGGCGAAAGGCCGTGACTTGGTGACCAAACAGTGGGGCCTAGTAGAGAAGAAGAGCAGACCAGAGGAAATAAAGAAAAGAGCCAAGGAAGAAACAAAGGGTTTCATTTCAGCGGTGGACACAGACGATGCTGAGGTGGCAGGAGAAAGGCATAGGAATGAACCAGATGATGCCACATGGTGGAGATGCATGGCAGATGCTTACGCGGAAAAATCCAAAGATTTAAATATGATTTCTGAGTGTGGTGAGCAGGTAGAAAATTAAACGACCGACCTGCAGAAAGATTAATGGCTGAGGGATTTGATTTTTGCTCGATATATGTGTTATATATCGTTGGAAAGCTCTGGATCCGAGGAATTTGATTCTGTAGTCAAGTGTAGCCCATGGAAAAAAATTTTGGGGAAATTACCTTGGGATCTCATATTGGATTTTCAGTCAGAGAGATTGGATGTTCTGCAAGCCATGTTGTGTGGGCAGTTATTCCTGAAGGATAGGGTGGTTGTTATTGTCAGAGAATGAAATCTGATTTTGTCCTCCCTGCCTTCTTATTCGAGGGTCTTCTCATTTTGTAAAGGGTCCATATTTTTGTGAGCAAGGCTCCATAATCTCGGTTTCCAATTCTGAGCTTTTTGCCAAATTTGTAATATAATGTCCCTTTTCAAGTAATAGAGTATCTTCTTGTTGTAGATGTTTTATGTTGCAGGTCACATATATGTAAGGCATATATATAGTTTATTGGATTGTCTCTAGGCCTTTTCTTATTTTCAATGAATCCAGTCTTCAAGGGAGTTTGGGTTTGTCCTCTCAAAGTGGGAGTGTAATGGTTGTTCTTAGGTACTTTTCAAGGAAGAGTTTAAATTCTATGAGCAATCATTTTGGATTCAGGATAATGTCTAGATATGTATGATCCTCCATTTGATTTTAGAATGTATTAATGTCAGGCATTGATACAGGGATATCTTTCTTAATACATTGGATTTGCAATAGGGGTTTTCATTTTCAGTTTGATGTATGACTCCATGCCCTTGGATAAGGCACTGGTCTTGCAGATTCTAGGGATACTCAAAGATTTTAAAATATCAAATATCCTTTTGCTTTCATGTTTGTAGTTTTAGTATGTTCCACCTATCGCATGCTCAAATCTTGTTGAGATGTCAATGTAGATCTAGCCCATCTGCAGTAACCTCCTTGTTCTTGAGCCTTGTGAGATTAATCTGCTATTATTGATGTCATATGTCTCTAACTAGTTACATCTTATGCATCATAGGGTGTCCCCCCCTAGGTCTTGCAGAACCTGAAGTGTAGGAGGATCTTTAGGATCCTATGTTAATGTTGTCCAAGCCTTGAAGATTTTCATTGATTGAGATTGGCTATCTCATAGATAGTTTGCAGGTGAACTTGGTTTGCTCATTTTGAGACCAACAGGATACTCTGTCATATTTTGTCCTTTTCTTAATAGCTTCTTGCCTTTCCATATTTCTGATAAAATCATTAGGCATCAATGGAACATGCTCTCCAGCCCTAAGCTTCTATGATGCTTTTGCTTTTCTCATATAACCTTTGGGGTCAAAGTTTGACCTAGGATCACCTTCCACCATCTTATAATAACCCAATTTATTCTGGAATAAGCCATAGCTCTTTAAACTTTTAACAATGAAGTCTAAAAAAATCAATAACCCAAGCACTCTGGGTTGTTTCCCATAATCTGTCAAGTGTTTAGAACTGGCTCTTGACAATTGTCTGATGATCTCAAGGCAAGGTACTCTATTAGGCACTGTAATAGGCAGCAAAATAGACTTTCCTTCAAACCCATACGCCCTTATCTAAGTATAATCTAGAAAGAAATACCAATCTCCCCAATTATGTGTAATTGGAGTGTCTTCACATAACTCTTTTGGCCTGAGAAATCTCTTAATTTCTGGAGATATAGAATGATCACACAGATAACCTAGCAATTTGTATAGTGTTTTAACAAAGAACTCTTCAAAGTGTCAGTACTCACTATTGTTGTATCTCCGGTCCCACGAAGATAACCATAACTGTATAGGCTTCCTTACTCCAGCTTTATCATAAGCCCTGACACATAACCCATCCGGCCACAATCCTTTATCTTGTCCAATACAAAGTAATATATGCATGAGAAAAGAGTAATACTTGAAATGAACATTCACCATGTCTCCTTTCAACTTATCCAAACCATGATTCACGGCTTCAGATAAATAAGCAGTAAAATCAAATTCCCAAGGGTCCTTTGATTGCAAATCCGCACAGATTATCATAGCCATTATATCCATCAAGGGGGGGCTTCTATTCCTAAGACCTGGGCTGTACAATAATATGTGTACTTGAAATAGTGGTAGATAAAGTTGACATCAAAGGGAGCTTTATCTCCTTCACCGAATGGCACTGTGGATCCTGCAATTTTTGGTCTGTGGATAGGGAGTCTCCACCTCTTATATATATGTTCCATATTAAAATACTCCTAAGTAAGCTTGCTAGTATCTATCTTTTCTTCAAATCCCCAGTCTAAGTCAAATACACTTTCTATAACTTCTTTAGTGATGGACACCATTGTTTTCCCCATATAATCATATATGGTTTTCATCCTGGGGTCATAATTGTTGAGTAGAGATTTCATAAGTTCAACGTTTACAAAAACATTGGGTACTGCCAATTTCCCGAGGTTCAATCTCCACAAATATTTACAGGCTCTGGAGCATTTCTTCGCACATATCCAAAGATGAACAATTCACGCCCTCTAATCTCTGTCCAAATGTCTCCCAAATTTTCAAACCTATCCTCCAAGCCCTCGTCATCTATTTTAATCTTTTTGGACCGATGGCTTGAGGCAGGGAACTACTCTAGTAGGTCTTGGTCTAATGGGTGACCTTCCTTCTTCTGCCTTTTTGGTTTTTCCTCTATAGACTGGGTTTCCCTAGGTTTCCTAGCTCTAGTTTTCTTAGATGAAGAGACTTCCATTATAATTACAAAGCTCGGAAATAGGAAACTTACTTGGAGTTTTGGACCTTTTGATTTTTGAAGACTCTCTGTGAATTCTTCTAACCAACAATGTCTGAATTATCCTCTTCCTTGTCATTTTTATTACAATTTTACAGTAGTTTCATCAATTATATCCACCTGTTATGTAACGGCCACATGAACTCACTTGTTTTGAATTTATGATGATGGGACTTCATTTAATTCTGGAATGATTTTGCGGCAGAAAGTAATTACTTCTTCTAACAGTTCCTTTTCTCTTTCTTCGATGGTCATTTACGGCATGATTTTATCATTTACTTCAATGAAAGTACATTCTTCGGTAGTGTCCCTTTATTTCTTATCGAAAGGTCTCCGTTCATCGAACTTACTTTTGTCTCGATGAAAGTATTGTTATCGCTATTGTGCTTTAGGTTTTCATCGAATCATCGTTTTTCATCAAAATGGATCCCATTCATTTTTATTCCAAGTGATCAACTTCGATGTGAACATTTGTCATTTCATCAAAACTTTTTTTTTTTATCAAATCCATCCCATCGCTATACCTTGAAATAGTTTATCCGATGCCCGAGTTCTATCAATGACAAGTCATCAATGAGTGACCTCCATGTCTTACTCGATATCATTGTGTCAATGAAACTTTTCCTTTCCCTAAGAGCCACAAACCCTCCTTCGATGACTAGCTTCCATCGATGACATTTTACTTTATTGATAAGACTTTAGACGTCGACCTAATGCTTTATTGGTTCTTCAAAACTCACATCTCTTCAAAATAGTATCACTGATGGCACTTCAATATGTTTCTTCTATATATTTTTTGATAGAAGCAATGGCTTCGGTGAATCCCTTTTGAGACTTATTATGGCCAGAACCCCTTTGATGGTTCATATTATCGAGGAAACATTTATCAATTTCTTCGATACAACAGAGATATCTGTTTAGTGAGACTGAGCATTTCAATGAGAGTTTATTTTGCTCACTCAGTGGTTGAATTTGGCCAATTGGAGTTGTGAATCTAATGTCGATGAAAGTTCAAAGGTTTCTATAGAAATTCTTAGGGGTATACTTTGTCATTTTTATTTTTTTTAAGAAAACTTTTGTCACTTCGAAAGAGATCAGGGAGTATCTTGTATGTGAATATATTGTATAACAAAATGCACCTGCATTCAGGCTCACTACTCAAAATATCATAACCTGAAAGCCTACAACCCTCAAGGAAATCTCACTGACTTACAACAAGATACAAACTACAATTCGAAAGGAATGAACTGTAATAATAACATCTACTAATGCCTGATGACAGTTTCGATTAAGCACATATGGCTGCTCTGCAACCCTCCAAAACTCTACTCAATCACACTATCGAAGGATGAATTCCATTATTTGTTCATACACCAGTCTCTAATAATGCAGACATAACATCATTACACCAATTACATGACTTTATTACCAATTTATACAATTCATCAACCTTGACTACAAGGTTGGCTAAACCCTCAACACCTAATTACAAAATTACATCACACAATACAAAGATTGACCACTTGACCAATGTAATGATATACATGATATAACATGGACCTAAATCAAATCTCCAAACACACAACAACACAAAAAATCTTGTCAAGATGAACCGCAACACGCTACACCACCAAGAATACCGCATAACACAAAGAACAACACCGGATCAAGAAAACCACCAAAACTTGCACAAAGATCAATGCGGATCATCAAAAAAAATAGGAAATAATTAGAAAAAACCAGCAAGCACGTTAGAATCATCAATAATAGTTGTACCAACACCACTTATCAAATCTTCATTGATCAACATCTAAACCTCAAGAATACTCAAACAGCAGCAACTGTCACTAAGAAAGATAACCTGCGGAGCACCAAATCACGAACCATCTGAAATGAAGATACACAAGAACATCCCAAACAATCTCCCAAAATCTCAGCTCAAGATCTTATCACACCGGAATATACCGGATCATATGATATGATCAATTAAGCTTCCTGGATCATTCAAACCAATACAAAAAGATGTCATGATGCTAGAAATACTCCATGCACCAAACCATGATCTCAATAAATCAATTTGCAATCATCAGCGCAAAAAATCACAGGAATATGTTGACATCAATGACAACAGCATATCCTAACAGTAGCAATCTCCAACAAGCCCTCTTCTGTATATTGGACAAAGAGTCCAAACCGGCAGTGAACCACCCCTCTTTTTTTGTACTGTGTAACCAATTGCATATTATACTATTCCTGAGAGTATCATCTCTCTATGGTTTTTCCCATATTGGGTTATCCACATACAAATCTGGTGTTATGTGTTTTGTCTCCATTTTGTTTACTGCATTTGAATTATGGTATGTGATTCGTCAATTAGAAGTTTAAATAAGTTCAAGGGAATACTGATTCACCCCTCCCCTCTTAGGATTCTGGATATTCAACAATTGGTATCAAAGCCAAGTCCTGTAGAAGAGTCTAACCACTCAAAGGAGATCCAGAAAGTTTAACTTATGGATTTGAACGGCGATTTGAGAAAATATCTTGAAGAATTTGAGGCAACAAAATCTGAAAACAAAGATCTAAAGGATAATGTACAACTAGCAAATGAATGCATCAAGAAGCTAAGAGAGCAGATCCAAAAATTCAAGATTAGACACAAAGAATTCAATGAGTAGCTCAAACAAGCAAACAACACCATTTCAAATCTGAGGATCAAAAATGAATATAATGAGAAGACTATGGAATACTTGAACCAAATGGTAAAATGCAAAACAAAAGAATGTGAGAAGCTAAGGCAAGAAGTAGTTCACTTCTCAAAGTAAATCTTGAGAAAGCCAAGAACCAATAGAGCAATATTTAATCCGGCAAACCCAACACTATAACAAATAAAGATCCGAAAACAGAGAAGGAAGAAAAATCTGATGGAGAAGAATCATCTTCGATAAAAGTGATAGTCACCAAGGAGGAAAAGGTAAGTCTCCAGTCAAACAACAAGTATGAAAAACACCCCTTTTAATGGTTTTTGCTACAAATGAAATAGAATAGGACATAAGGTAGTAGAATGTAGAAGCAGTTTAAATTTGTCCTTTAATTCATTCTTTGGTAGGTGTTACACATGCAATAAATACGGTCATAAAGATAATCAATATAGGAATATGCTTGTAAATCATAATAGATACAATTACTTTAGGAAGATGTTATACATGCAATATTATTGGACATAAAGCTAACCAATGCAGGTCAAGGCAAAGTCTGGAAAACATCGTGTCACAACTGCAATAAACCCAAACATATGGAAAGACAGTGTGGAAGCAATAAGGTTCAAAATCAAACCGAACCAGTTAAGATAGTCAATGTGGAAGATGTCAAAGCTAAAATGAAGAAAAATTGGAGAAAGAAGGAGACCATAAAAACACCAGCATCCAGCTCTGGTGCAGGCACTTCATCCAAAAATAAGATAACTTTTGGCTTTGGCCAAGGGGGAGTAATTGGAAAAGCATAATATTATCCCCAGCTAAAGTTGTATGAGTCCATATACCAACAAAAGGAGAGATCTGGTAATCATTATCATTGCAAGATTCGGTAAGTTGTTGCAAAAGTTGAGAATATGGAAGACAGCTCATGCACATTTAATGTGAAACCCGTGATGAAAGAATTTAAGGACAGTGCCTCTCTTAATTTTTCTTTACTTCGAATTAAAAAGCATTCAAGAGTTGTGAAGGCGATTAAGGCAACCAAGTAAACTTAGGGTTTCTTTGGCAAGATTCGATCAAGGTTAATCATCTACAGAATTAGTGATCATGGATGCCCCCACAGTTGTTGATGTTGCTTCCAAACCTTGACCCGTATTCACCTTGCGTAGCCATTCAGATTGATCCCAGTGGAGCATTTTCAAAAATTTCGATTGGGGTTGTTCTAGCGAAAAATGTTAGTTCTTACATCCATTTCAAGCTAGAAGAATTTGTTCATCATGGAAAGATGCTAGATCTCTGGACCAAGCAATTGGTTGATAAACGCGGCTGGGTAAAATTGGAATTCGTTAACCTAGTTCAAAAGAATTTCAACACATGGAATAGTTTTTCCAATTTCTATTATGATAACAAGTGGGTCAAGTTAGCAATGAGTAGGTTTCATGATGGGTTCCTCTGGCTAGACCAAACCCACATGATAACCAATGATGTAATGAAGATCGCCACAGGTCTGAATGACTCTAGTGGATTTCTCGAATCAAAGTCGGCTAAGAATAAGGTGGTAATGGAATTGACTGCTGCCACATTCGACAAGCGTTCTCTAGCAATTGACAATGTCAGGAATCCGGCAGTTAAGTACCTGTATACACCTAAAAATGGTCTGAAGATAATTAATTAAATACTTAGTTATTTAATTAATCCTCCTTCCCAATTAATTGAATTCACGAGCAAATTTGATTAATTCCCTTATTCATCTACTAGTAAATAAATCTACATGATTTATTTATATAGTTCATTTCATATCCCCCTTTGATTAATTAATTCTAAATTAATTAATTCCCCTCATTTTAGTCAATTCTTCTAATTCCTAATTAAGATTAACAAACTCAAGTTTGTTGAGATTAATTACCATTTTTCCAATTATTTGAATTTCTAAATTCAAATGAGCACATGGCTCCTAAATTTTAACCACCTAACCTAGACATACCCTAACCTAACCCATTATATCTAATCCGAGGGTCTAACTAACCCTAGCTCTTTGCACATCCTAACCTCTTTTATCCTAACCTCCTATGGGGTGGATATTCTCCCCTTGAGACACATGGCACTTATGCCACATGTCTCCTCCCTTGGACACTTGCCCTCTTATGAGCAAGGCTCCTTGACACTTGTCACCAAAGAGATGACAAGTGTCCCTCCTTCCAACCTCTTCTCCAACCTCCTCCAATTTCACCCTTGATATCTTTAGACTCAATCTTGACCATTGATTCCTGCCACCTCACCCTTGGCCTTGGAAATCCTATAATTATCCCCCATTTTGGAGCACAAAGGATCCCATCTCATTTTCATCTTATGCATTGTTACTATAGGCATATCCCATCTCATATCATTTTAGGCATTGTTACTATAGGCATATCTATTCTAGCATATCATTTAAGCAATGTTATCATAGGCAATTGCATATTAGATCTAGTTTAATTTGATCATATTCTAGCATAATTGTTGAATCATATAGCATAATCAATCTCTATTCTAGCTTAATTGCATCATCATTTAGCTTAATTAGCTTCTTGGATTAATCTAGCATAATCATACATTTATCTATCTTGCACATCATATCATTTTAAATCTTTCGTCTAGGTGTAGTCAAGTCACTGTGATTGCTTATCCAGATCTAAGAGAAAATCCACAGTCGCATCTCTTAGGAGGCGATAGGTCGCTTTGTCAAGGTTTATCTTTCATTTGATTTCAATTTGCTAACCATGCTTGTAATGATCTATGGAGTGTTTGTGTTGCAGCTACAGGCACCCTACTTCACACTCACGACAGTACCTATCTTTGATGGTCAGAAACAAAATTTATTTCACAAATAGAGAGAATTCCACTTCAGCTACTATAGTACACATGGCTTATCAGACGGAGGAATCAAATAAGAATTTCAACCTCTGTGAAATCTTGTGTCAGCAGTTATTGGAGAATTTTATTTGGTGCAGAGAGAAGAAACACTCTTTTAAATTCGGAACCCTAGCTCTATGTATTATGTTCTACTTCATGGAAGCTTTACCCGATCGTGGAAGGGTTTTCTGGTCATCAGACAAATTGGTAGCCCACCAGATTGCAGACAAGCTCCGATGGTTTACTGTTGAAAAGACAAGAGAAGAAGAATCGACGGCTTTCTTTGGTGGCTTTCTTTGTCGTCTTTCAAATGAACATGCAGAACAGAGAAAGAATTCCAAAGGAAATTGTAGCCAAGTACAAAAATGAAATCATATTTGTAATTACAACTGATAAATGCTACATGGAATTCGTGGTGCCCAAAAAAGTCTGGGTTCCTCCATTTGGGTATGACGTACCTTCTGACACTCTTAAAGATGTAGACAAAGTTATCTTGGAAAGTCTGGTAGATGAATCCCAAGAACATTATGGGACTGCAGATGAAAAATACTTGCAGGTCCGGATGGAACTCACCAAGAAGGACTGTGAAAAGACGGTAAAAAAGGGTCATTCACGAATCCCTAGACAAAGCCAATCTGACTAAAGAATAAATATCGAAAGTCAGGCGATCTGGAAGGCTTGGTGCATCTGAAACAGCCAAGGTCTCTAAGACAGAGCTTCCCTCTTCAATCTCTCCAAAGAAGAAGATTGAAATCAAAAAGAAAACCATCGTCTTGGAATCTGAGGAAGAAGAAGAAGTTGAGCAGTACTGGATACATGTCTGTAAATCCAAAGGGAAGAAGGCCAAGCAACCGCTCGATGTAGAAAGTTTGTGTGAATCCCTCGCTCAAGGCACAAGTTCAAGAGAGGTAGGTAATATGTTTACTAAGGCCAATGTTGAAGATCAGAATACCATAGTTAAAGCTTTTATAGTGTACTATGTAAAATATGAAGCTACAATAAATGAGTATAGAAACATTGTTCCAAAAGAATTGTATGAGGATTTGATGAGAATTAGGAAATTTTCTAGAGAAGAGGAACAAGCCATTAAAGATCATGTATTTGAGGTTGTCAGTTCAACCCTCTCTCTGGAAAATAAGGCCACCTTAATGGAAATGTGCAAAATTGAGTTAAGAACCAAGAAAAATTTAGATGATCTCATGCTTGGTGTACGCAATGCCAAAGAAAAGGTTCAAAAAAAGATTATGGATACGGTTATGACTATTGCAAGGAATCATTGTCTTTTCCCCTCTGATTCTGGTATCACTACGGGCATATCTAAGGATGTGCATATGATCGTTCCTGAAGATAAAGATGATCCCTCAAATAGTCCTGTTAACAATCCAATGAATGTGAATGATGTGTCTACCATGGAAAATCCTATAGACAATGCTATGTGTAGTATGGATGTTCCCGGAACTTCTGAAGTCCCTCTAGTCAATTCTGAGTCCGACAAGGGCAAATAAATTGAAGGTTCTACCGATAACCAAGTATCTGAGAAGGATGAAAGGATCACTGAATGCAATATCCCATCAGATGTGAAGGCAGATATCTCGACAAAAGAGTCCAACGTATAGGTATTCATAATTGGTACCAATCCTATTTCATCTGAAGATGTCTAGAAAAAGATATTCTATGTTCCTTTAATTCTCCCACCAATTACATCTTCTATGCAATCTATTGACTTCTCTAATGTTGATCCAATGCAAAAAATTGATATTGGAGAAGCGTTCATTTCCTCTGTTAGGCAAGACTTTAATAAAGGTAACAAGATTGTTGAAGATCTTCTAGTACCACTACATTCTGCCATTCCTGAGTGTCAATTAGATCTGGACACTCCCAGTGTAGAATAATGCAAAATATTGATCAATTCCTTGGGCAGTCATGCAGAGAAAATTAGAAAGAGATATGAAAAAGATTTATGATGATAGAAAAAAACTGTTGCAGGAAATCAAGACCAAATGTGAATCGGCCTGTCATCACCTTTCCCAGCTTATCTCTAAAGGTTAGTCTTATTTAGAAAATGATGATATATTGTTTTCTTTTAGTCTTCAATGGTCGAATGCCACTCAAAGCATCAAAGATGAGATGAATATCATTGAAGACAAGATCTGGCAGGCTCAAGCGAACTTCAAGTTATCTAAGGATTTATCTAGCTCCGAAGGTCAAAGATTGAGGAACTTCATGCCAGATATTATGAGTTACAATGACAAAGAGATAATATCATAATTCCCTTAGGCAAGCTAAGATATTTGAGTAATAGAAGTATCTCATTCATGAACAAGGCTCTCTCTCGTGCTTCCTGGGTATCAAATACTGATCCCAGCTCCATTTCTGAAGCAGAGCAATTGTATGCATCCTTATTGGCACATATAGAGTTTCTAACAAAAGCAATCTCTCACTGGGACTCGCACAAGGACACTTGGACCATTCATGCCCAAAATCTCAAGCAGTCCTCCGGAAGACAGCAATTGTTCCTATTAAGGGGAGTTTCCATTTTTGTTACTATGCTTACCCTTTGTCATTGTTGTCAAAGGGGGAGTAGTAGGAGTAGTAGGAGTGATTGGATTGTAACTAATTACTCTATTTTATGCAAAGACTGATGATACTCTTTTGTTATTATGTCAGCAAACTTACTCCGTATAACTTATATTGCAATGAATGACAAAGGGGGAGATTGTTGGCCTATTTGTCATTGTTATCCAGTATGTATGTATGAGATCTGATCCGGAAAGTTTGATTCATTATCTTATTATGTATGCACAATTTTAAGGTATGATATTTTGCATTATCAGAAGTTGTTTTTGGGTCCGGTTTTATCCAGATATGATAGTTGCACACATTTCAAGATGAGTTTAGATCTGGTCCTATCCAGATATGCTAAGTTGCGTAATCCTCCAGTTTGCTTGTTGCTAGAAGTCAACATCGCATGAAGACACCCAGTTGTTGTAGCGTGTGGATAAGTCTGGTCTCATCCATTCCGGCTAAGCCGACTTGACAATCAACGATGCAAATACATATTACCAAGGAATTTATAAGCTAAATGAAAATGGTTGTTGAAAGACAACTATTTTTGGTATGCTATATGCAAAAATCTTGTGGTTGTGTATTATGTGCAAGTTTGGTACAATGAATTTATGAGACAACTAATGTACTTCAAGGGAACTGTATTCTATGCATATGTTAGATGCAACTTTAACAGTTATTTTTTTTATACTCTGTAATCTAGTTGTAATGTTGGAGTACAATGTCACTGAGAGGGGGGGTGAATCAGTGGTATACCAATTCAAATGATCTTAACTAATTTTTCAAATACTTAGAATGATGACTACTATGTGAACATACTCAGAATCAAGAACTCAGATAACTATTAAAAACTCAAAATATCAACTCATACTTATGACAAGGCTAACATAATATCAAGGCAACTTTTGTTGAGGCAAAACATCAAAATAGTTTATGTTGTTTTAAACTAGGTATTGTAACATTTAAAGATGACTGATCAAAGTCAAGAATGGATCAACATGATATCATGAGGAAAACCATAAAAAACATTAACTCATAGATACAAGAACATGATAAGTAAATGAGAAACAAACACGTCAGTGACAATCCATAACACATATAATTTCCTGAGTGGAAAACCCTCAAAGAGAATAAAAACCACTTGAAAATGCCTCATTGGCTTATTTAGAAAACACCTCACTGGCTACAATGTGTCTCGCTGACATTTAAATGTGCCTCACTGGCATTGTACCTTACTGGCTTTATATAGTCACTTTTCAAGTTATTGTTTTTAGTCATATAGAATACAACCTCTGTTTCATTTCATAGCATCTTCTGATCCCACAACACTTGAGATTCAGAAGCAAATGTGCAACACATCTCAATTGTTCACATATAATATATCATTGTGTATATATGAAATATACACAGTGGTATAATATAATGAACCTTATTACAATTGATGCTCTGCAAAAAGGATTAGAAAATCTGTTTGATGGCAACACACATAAGAGCACAAGAAACAAACGTTGGTGTTAGCAACAAAAGATTATCCTAAACAGACATATCAAGAGAGATATTAAGCATGAAATAGAAAGCATATAAACATAGAATAAAATAGCTAATCAAGATGCTCATAGTTGCTCCTCCCTTGTTCCTCTCCTCTCCAAGTCCCAAATGAGTGTAGCTCTCAGCTTTTAGCACTAGCCATGGATGCCATATGGAGATTCAAGATGGTTGAATATGATAAGCAAATGCTATGCAAGTGTAGATAGTGATGCTATGAAAAAGCTCTATGCTAATACCAGTATAACAACAATACTCTAATACTTCTCCTTTATGCTTGAGGAGAAGGGTTCTATTTATAGAAGAAATGGGGAAATGAAGGGTTAAGATTGAGTAATCTTAACAAGGGTTAGGATTGAAAGATATTCAATCCATGTGAGACTTTCAACCCAATCCCATGTTGACAAGTGTCATCATGAGGAGGCTTGAGAGGAGTGATAAGGAGCATTAAATGCTTGAGGGGACATGATGGTTACCCTAGTCAAAGAAATAAATGCTTTGAAGAGACACATGGGTTACATGAGGGTTAAGTTAGGGGTCAAAGTCCTTAACCATGGGTGCAAGTGGAATTAACCATTAATGGTCATGTAAGAGCCATAAGTGGTTTGGAAGACTTTAGAGGTTAATTTGTTGAATAGACAAAGCATTAATTGCTTTTCAAAGACTTTGGAGTCTTTGAGAAGTGACTCCAATTTGCTTAGGAATGTGACAATATTTAGGGGATGGATTAGGTTAATTAGGAAAGGTTTAGAAGAATCTAGAAGGGGTTTAGGCATGCAAGTGGATTTTGTAGGAAAATGCAAGTGGGAGAAATTTTGGTATTTTCAATTAAAATAAAATCATTTATTTCAATTAAATGGTGTAATTTGCATTTGGATAAATATTCAAATAAATATTAATTTATTTAAATGAGAAAAAGGAAGATAAAGCATTAAAATACTTGAAGACTTTGAGGGAAACCATTAAAGGCTTGAAGACTTTAAGGAAAACCATTAAAGTCGTAAGAAGACTTTAAGGGAAGCCATTAAGTTTGAAGACTTTAAAGCCATCAAGTTTGAAGACTTTAAGGGAAACCATTAAAGGCTTAAGAAGACTATAGAAGGAAGCCATCAAGTTTGAAGACTTTAAAGCCATCAAGTTTGAAGACTTTAAGGGAAACCATTAAAAGTTTCAAGTGGGTGAGGATAAATAGGATTTTAAATAAATAATTTATTTAAAATAGTTGTGCAACTTGCTTTTGTAGGAAAATACAAGTGAGTGGAGGATAAAGGTGATTTAAATAAATTATTTATTTAAAATAATTGTGCAACTTGCATTTGTAGGAAAATGCAAGTGGGTAGAGAATAAAGGTGATTTAAATAAATGTTAATTTATTTAAATGTGCAACTTGCATTTGTAGGAAAATACAAGTGGGTGGAGGATAAAGGTGATTTAAATAAATGATTTATTTATTTAAATGTGAGAGGTGGGATTTTGGGGGATTTAAATAAATATTTATTTATTTAAATGTGAGAGAATATTTAATTAAATAAATATGATTTATTTATTTAATTAAGTGGACAGATTTTGTTAAGTGAATTAAATCAAATAAATTGAATAATTTATTTAATTAATAGGAGAAGAGGGTTAAGATGAATTAATTAAATATTAATTTAATTAATTATTAATTGATGGTTAAATAATCAAATAAATACTAAGTATTCATTTAATTAAGTGGACAGATTTATGTGACTACATTTGCCTCTCTTTGAGACGATGCGGTTTATCGCGTCGTTTTAAAGAAAGAAAAATAGGTGTGAAGAAATGCCCCATAAAATGTAAATTTAATGGGTGGTATGCCCCCTTGAGAGATGGGCCGAATTTTTTTTTTTTTTTGAAAAATCGGGCGGTCTCTCGAAAAAGAATGAAAAGTGGAGGGGATGTAGAATAGAAGAAATTAGAACTAATGATGAAAGAATGGGAGAAAATGGAGTGAATATGAAGAAACAACAAGCCAGCGAGTACCCTGAGGTCATGCAAGAGATACATAGCAAATGTAGTGTGGGGTTTGGATTGATGCTATACAATTGATCAAAATTGGTTGGACAATCTAGTGCAATCGGTTTAATTGCCCCAGTCAATTCAAAGCGTGACAGTTGATGTCAGTTGGTCGCTTGGACATGATAAAGTCTGAGTAAGTGAATCAAAGTGACCTGATGTGACTTAGACAATTGATATAATTGCTTGATGAAGTCAAGGTATATGAAGCAAAATACTCGTTGAGACATAGACAATTGATGTAATTGTCCGTTGGATTGTGTTTGATTGGTTGATCAATTGATAATGTGTGCGTGTGATGGATGGTTGTGGGGAATCATGGCAACCCCGTTGAGACTAGGTCATTGTGATAAATGCCTGATGTAGTCTAGGATTACCATAATCGATTACCTATTGAGACCCAAAGATACTTGATTAGAGTATCTGTTGATAGTCTAGGTGTGTGGGAGTCGATGTATCTGTGTAGACAGAGTAACTAGCTTAATTTTGTGGATGAGTGAGGATGGGAAGCGATGAAGGGATTAGGATGATGTTGATGATCAAGATAGGGAGGGTGAGGGGGGATTTGATGTTAGATAGAAGATATGGAGGACTAGGACCGAGTCCTATGGAAGAAGATGAGTAAAATAGAGTATGCATTATTATGACTATGTATGCATGATATGCAGCTATTATGAATGTATGGATGGGTGGAATGCAACAAAATGCAATATATACAGATGAGATGGAATGACGATCCATGGTGCTTTATTTTTCATCATTGAGCTTTAAAATGTTGTAAGAAAATACAAGCAACTTGACATAAAGATTCAAGATGACCAGAGTATTTCTTACATGGATTTTATATAGCAAGTTAATACAAGCAACTTGATATAATGGATCAAGTTGACCTGAGTATTGCTTGCGGAACAAACAAGGATTATCTCCTTTCATGCATGACTTGGATCGTCCTCCTTGATCTTAGGCTGATCATATCCTAAGACAAGTGCATATTATAATAAGAGATAAAACCTTTATCCAGTTTGGATGAGGTAGGAGGAACCAAAGAAAAAGCATTGTACCTGCAAACAAACAGTATATACATAAATAATAAAGAATAAGGATCCTTGGTAATGGTTCATGCTCATATGGTCGAGGTATACGCTGTAGTCAGCAAGCCGTAGTGATCTATGACTGTATTTTTGCCTATGATCACGTAACTTAGTGAACTTCCCACGTAGACACCATTAGTACATGCCCCAGAACTTCATCGGAATAATGTGTCAAAGATACACAAACAATGTCGTAGGAACCTGATATAAATTACTAGACCATAAATCAACCAAGTATTTGATAGCATAAACAGAATTTTCTTGTCAAAGAAAATGTCATCTTGTCTTTGTTTTGGTAAGGAAGGATGCATCCTTGTTGAAGACAGTTTTGAGTGTTGATGTTGATTGTGTGGTCGATTGATAAGTGGTCATTTTGTGGAGTATATCACAATGTTTGTTTGGTATTTGTGAGGATGAGTATGTACAATGTGTTGCCATGTTTTTGTTTTATTTTTGATGTTTTTTGATGTTTTTTGGATTTTGTATTGTTTTTGAATTTTTTGGTTTTTTGAAGTGTTTTGAATGCTTTTTGGATTTTGTGAGATAGTTTTAAATGAAGAACTTTAATGAATCATAATACAATGTAGAATCCACTTCCATCAATAGGTTAAGGGCATTGCCCCCAGTTTTAGACATGACTATGAAAAAGCGGGATGCTTAGACGCATGAAGTATTTATCATAATTGCAGAGAAATAACAAGCCATGGTTTTCGGATGGATGGATGTATGTATGAAGTAGATGTGATCGCAACAAGTCTGAAAGACAATGGAGCCATAGCCTTTACGAGTGGCGCCTGTTTGCCAGGTTTTCACCACCGTACTTACCCAAGGTGCCACCGAAGTGGTTGTTCACCGTTTGGATGCATGATTTTTCTTTACTTTTTTTGAATGTTTTTGTATTTTCTTCAGGACATTTTTTTGAATGTTTTTGGTATTTTCTGGTATGTAGGGGAGCCTGATGCTCTGTACAGCTTAGGTATAAAACCGTTTGAGGTGCATGTTGTTGATTGGATCTGCAAGCGGTTCTCCTTCTGATGTACCCAACTGATATGCCCCGGACCCGAATACAGCAGTGACAACATATGGGCCCAGCCAGTTTGATTCAAACTTGCCCTGATGTTCTCTGTTTGGTTGGTTGCGAGGATTCTCTCGTAGAACAAGATCACCTACCTCAAATGTACGAGATCTAACTCGGTGATTGTAGCTTCTATTCATGCGTTGCTGATAGGCTTTGAGATGGTTGTATGCAGCCTGTCGCTTCTCATCTAGTAACTCTAAGTCCTGAAGACGGGATACTCTATAGGCTTCATCATCTATTAGATTATGCAAGGAAACCCGTAGTGATGGTATCTCCACCTCAATAGGTAAGATAGCTTCGGCACCATAGACCAATGAATAAGGAGTTGTGCCTGTAGGGGTCTGAATGCTAGTTCGATATGCCCATAGCACTGGATTTAGTTGAACATGCCAATCACGACCGGCATCATTGACTGTCTTCTTTAGGATCCTCAATATGTTTTTATTGGATGCTTCGGCCTGACCATTGCCTTGTGGGTAATAGGGGGTGGAAAAGCGATGTTGGATGTGAAATTTCTCACAAAGTTCACGGACATCCTGATTTTTGAAAGGAAGACCGTTATCTGTGATGATGGACATGGGTACACCATACCGGCAGATGATGTAGTTGAGGATGAATGAGGCGATCTGCTTGCCAGTGACTTGGGTAAGTGGAACAGCTTCGATCCACTTTGTGAAATATTCGGTGGCGGTAATAATGAATTTATGGCCATTGGATGAAGATGGATGGATTTTACCCACAAGGTCAAGGCCCCATTGACAAAAAGGCCATGGTGTTGTGATTGGTTGCAGTTCCTGAGCTGGTGCATGTATCAGGTCACCATGAACTTGACATTTCTTGCATTTTCTGACAAAGTAGTAGGAATCTTTTTCCATAGATGGCCAATAGTATCCATTGCACAGGAGTTTCTTGGCGAGTGATGGACCACTTGAATGAGTCCCGCAAATGCCTTCATGGACTTCTTCCAAAGCCTTTGTTATCTCATCTTGTTCCAAACATCGAAGGAGAGTACCATCAAGACCGCGTCGGTATAGGGTTTCGGCAATAATGGTATATCGAGCAGTTTGGCGAATGAAGGTTTTATGTTGGTTATTTGATTGGTTGGGGGGAAGGGTGTGATCACGGAGATAGGTGTAGAACTCACCGTACCATGGGGATTCAGAACCGACAAGGCGACGTATCATCTCAGATTCAGGGATATCATAAGCGGGGATCCAAAACTGTTCTACCAAGAACTCGTAACGTGTTGAATTTTGTGGAAGATCTAGGAGAGATGCAATGGTAGCCATAGCGTCAGCAGCTCGATTATGATCTCTTGGTATCTGCTCAAAAGTGATAGTAGTAAATGATGTCTTTAGAGTGTCCACCATTTGCTTATATGGCATGAGTTTATCATCCTTTGTCTGATATTCATTTGTTGCTTGTCGAATGACCAGTTGTGAGTCACCATATACTTGTAGTTCTTGTAATTTCCATTGTACGGCTAGCCTGAGTCCTGTGATCAAGGCCTCATACTCTGCTATGTTGTTTGTGCATGGAAATGCGAGCCTGTAAGACTTCGGGATACTGTCACCTTGGGGTGTGATAAACAGAATGCCTGCCCCCGAGCCATGCCTAGTGTACGAGCCATCAAAGTAGAGTTTCCATGGTTGTGTTGTTGTGATCATGAATATCTCTTCGTCTGGAAAATTGGAAATAAGAGGATGATCACCTATGAGAGGTGCATCGGCCAACTGATCTGCAATAACTTGACCTTTGATAGCTTTACGGTCCACGTACTTGATGTCAAATTCACTTAGAATCATCACCCATTTGGCCAAGTGACCTGTTAATGCTGCTTTGCTGAGTAAATACTTGAGTGGATCAATCTTTGCAATGAGTTGTACCTTGTGTGTCAACAGATAGTTCCTCAATTTTGTGGCTGCTAAGATCACTGCTAGGCAAGCTCGCTCAATAGGTGTGTAATTGAGTTCATAGCCAACCAGTGTGCGAGAGATGTAGTATACAACACACTCTTTGCCTTCTGCATTATGTTGTGCCAGTAATACACCTAATGTTGTACTTGTTGCCGAGATATAGAGTAACAATGGTCTACTTGGATCTGGTGGCATCAACAATGGTGGATTCATGAGATAGTCTTTAAGCATCTGAAATGCTTGCTGGCATCGGGCATCCCACTGAAAGCGGATATTCTTGTGTAGCAGGTGTGTGAATGGGTGACACTTATCAGCCAATTGTGCAATGAATCTTCAGATGGATTGAAGTCGTCCTTGTAGGGTCCTTAGTTGACTGATATTCTTTGGAGGTGGCATGTCCATGATTGCCTTAACCTTTGTTGGATCGACCTCAATGCCTTTGCTTGAGACAATGTATCCTAGAAGTTTCTCGGAGGTTACTCCAAAGACACATTTCTTTGGGTTGAGTCGAATATGATATTGTTCCAGTCTATTAAAGATTCTCTCTAATATGTCCAAATGACCTTCTCTAGAGAGTGATTTTGCTAATAAGTCATCAACATAATCTTCCATTATGGTATGCATCATATCATGAAAGATAGTAGTCATTGCTAGTTGATAGGTCGCTCCTGCATTCTTTAGACCAAAAGGCATTACATTCCAGCAGTATGTGCCCCATGGACATGTGAAGGTTGTCTTATGTTGATCTTCTGGTGCGATCTTTATCTGATTGTATCCTGAAAAGCCATCCATGAGTGAAAGCATGGCATGTCCTGCTGTCAGGTCTACTATGATGTCGATATTTGGTAGGGGGAAGTCATCCTTAGGACATGCCTTATTCAGATCTCTGAAGTCAGTACAAATGTGGATGCCCCCTTTTGGTTTGCCGACAGGCACAATGTTGGAGATCCATTCTGCATAATCAATTGGTCTAATGAATCCAACATCGAGGAGTTTCTTGAGTTTTGTTTTGACTAGTACTGCAATTTGAGGATGCATCTTACGAAGCTTCTGCTTGACAGGTTTGGCTCCTTCTGCTACTGTGAGGTGATGCATGACTAAATCAGGATCAAGCCTAGGCATGTCTTCATATGACCATGCAAAGTTGATCTGACGCTTCTGGAAGAACTCTATAAATTTAGGTTGTTCCTCTAGAGTGAGAAGAGATGCCAGATGTATGAGATGAGGATTTTCAGGAGTCCCCACATTATATTCTTTGGTTTCCTCGATGTGAATCGTTGATCGTTCCTATTGTGTACTATCAGGGAGAATGTCAAACCCTTCATCCTCAGGTGCCTCAGAGAGGTTTTCACCGTTGGATACGTTGTTTCTTTTTACTTTTGTCGGATCAAACAGTGCCACAGTGTGGTTTTCACTGGAAGATCCATGTTTTATTGTTATATTTTTGCAGCTGAAAGGTTTGGCATCCGCCCCGAAGTATGCTGCGCTATTAAGTTCAATGGCGAATCCAGCTTTGTGATCCCCGCTTGGTAGGTTATCCCTTAATTCCAAAAAGTCAATGATGGCCTCATCGTTTTGGAAGAGGTCAAGACATGGGGGATTTGCTTGGTTCCATTCGATGAGTTCAGGGTGGATAATGGGCATTACTTCATCGATTAGGTTAAGTGCATTGGACGTATCAGTGAGGGTTAAGACGTTATGGTGAAGGTCGTTGATGGTACTTTCCCTTTCAGAATCAGGCGTAGGATGAGACGTAGGATCTGTGGAAGATGTTTCCAGTTCAGGAACCCAAGTGGTCTTTATCTGTGCTTCTCTGTAAACAGGGATATCTTTGCGTGGTGGAGGTGGTGATGTGTCTTCCTCATCTGAAGTGTTAAGTTGTACCGAATCAAATTCCCATTCATGTGAGTCGGTCTCTGAATCACTTTCCAGCATCCGATTACTATACCATACTGGGATGTCCTTTGAGTTAAATACTGCAGGTGTGATTGGTTGATGTACCTTTGTAATGATCGGTGCTGCAGGAAGGTCGATGGGGATTAAAGGATCTGGTACGGGGAGTATTGGTAATGTTGACTCAGTGGCTTCTGCTAGAACTACTGGTGCCATAGATGCTGCTACCGGTTCTGATACAATTGTTGCTGCTAATGGTGTTGCTGATGGGATTACTGGTTCATTTGCTGGGATGAGTGGCATTGGTGATGGCTGTGTTGGGGTTTTGAGCCTCAGTGGGGTAGTTGGGATGGTGCTTGAGGCTGCTTTAATGATAAAAGGCGTCTTTTTTGCCGTAGGTGGACAAAATTGTTTGCTGGGTTTTCCTTTGAACTTGAGTTTAGGAAAGATCTCTTTTTCAAAGCCTAGGCCTGTATTACCTTTGGGCTTGAATTCCGGCAGCAGGGGTTCATGTCGTCCTTGTTTGCAATATCCCAAAGCACTCTGACCATCATACCCCATTCGTTGCATAATGAGGAGACCTTTGCCATACTGTTCCGTAGGAAGTGTAACTCGCGGTATATCAATGGTGATGGGATCTTTATAGATCCATTATGCTAGGTCCTCATCTTGTGTTTCTTCCTCTTGACTCTTTCCAAGAACGAAGGGCGTCAAAGCACATGCTAGTATGTTTAGTGGTTGTTGGAGTACTTGTTGTGGTTTACCATGTGTTCTAGGAGAAGTGGGCATTTGTCCCACACAAAAGAGTTGACTCAAGTTGTATTCCCCAGGACCTTCCTCTGCGATCTTCATCTTAAGCTTTTCTTGCTTGGGTATAGTGGTGTTTGAATGGGCAAGAGAGGCGGGACTTATATATGATGTGGAGGAAATGGCTTCTCTATTATTAGGAATGGTAATCTCTGGTTGATGGTTGATATTATGGCAATATGCAAAGGGATTTGCGTCACCCCAGAATTGTGATCTCTACACCGTTATGTGGGAACTTGATACATTGATGGTAGGTAGATGGAACGGCTTGCATGGCATGTATCCAAGGTCTTCCTAATAATAGATTGTATGGCAGAGGAAGGTCCAGAACCTGACAAATGATGTGCTTTACCACAGGCCCCACTCGGATTGGTAGTACCACAGCTCCTTTGGATGAACGCTCTGCATCGTCATAGGCTTTGATTGTGATCTTCTGACGAGGATCCACTGATTCGACCGCATATCCCAATGTTGTGACCAACTGCAGTGTACAAATGTTTAGGCCTGCTCCATTATCGATCAAGACTCACTTGATCCGATGCTGGTTAATAAATCCTTCGATGTGGAGTGAGGCGTTATGCGGTTGCTGGAAGGAAGAGTTGTCACTTTCGAAAAAAGTGAGACAAGGTGATGACTTTAGACTTCCAACCATGGCTTGAAATTGGTCTGTATTCAGATTTGCAGGGACTGACGCCTCTTGGAGTGCTTGATCCAAGATAGTTTTATGAGAGGGTGATAGGCGCAGAAGCTCTAAAATGGATATAAGTGCAGGGGTTTTGTCTAATTGTTCCACAAGATTGTACTGCTTTGGGATGGAGGTGGTGCCTTGTGGAGCTGCCTTGATGGTAACTTTGCCGCGACGCGTAACAACATTGCAATTTGAGTTGGGATTTTTGAAGGTTATAGTTGCAACTTGTTCATTGGCATCATACAGATGATTTACAGTGTAATTATACGCAACGTGTGTATAATCAGTGGTATCAGTGCCTCGCCGAGAAGTGGAAGGACCCCTTTGATCTTGTGATGGAAGTGGATTTTTGAACATCAGATGATCATTATTTGTTGTTTTTGGGTCATGTCCTTCAATTTCAATTTCTCCTCGATCAATAAGATCCTGAATGAGATCTTTCAATCGGTGACAATTACTTGTCTTGTGCCCTCTTCCTTGATGGAATTCACAGTGTTCAGTATCTCTCCACCAGGCCTGTTTGACCTGAGGCTCATAGTTTGATAGTTTAGGTAGAGTGACCAAATTTTGAGAAATGATTTGTCGCAATACTATTTCAATGGGTTCCCCTAAGGGAGTGTATGTGCGTTTCTGTTTTTGCTGACGAGGTCTAGGTTCATCCTGAGATGTGATGCGACCTTGATTAGAAGGAACGTTTGTGTTGTTTTGAGGCGGAGGATTTTGTCCGGCAAATCGAACCACAGGTTGTGCATTTTGTATAGTCCTGGCATCCACAACCCCATCATTGACGATATTTTTGTTTTTATTCCAGAAGTTTGGTTTATCGTTGTTGAAGCATGGACGAGGACCATCTTTTGGTTCATTAAAGATTTTGATGAGTCCTTTCTTGATGAGTGCCCTTTCACATTTCAAACCCTTGGTGATCTTATCATTAAAAGAGTCTGTGTCTTTGACATCCAGGTGAAATTCCATTTCTTCGTTTAAGTTGGAAATGAATATTTCCACTAGTTCTCGTTCAGGTAACTGAAGAGAACGTCTGCTAGACATTTGACGCCATCGTTGCAGGAATACTGAGAATTGTTCACCTGGTTTTTGTTTGGTGTTGCACATATCAGCCATGGTGATGTCGCGTTCAATGTTATGAGAGTAATGAGCTAGGAACTTCTGGATGAGTTCCTCAAATGTTCTAATGCCACCTGGTAGTCAGGAAAACCATGATGTGGTTGTTCCTCCCAAGCTTTGGGGAAAAAGGCGCATTAGGTAGGTGTCTTCATATGCCACTTCAAGACAAGCGGAATGAAATTCTCTGACATGATCACAAGGATCTCCCTTTCCTCTATATTTTTTGAATTTGGGTGTTTCGAATCCTCGTGGAAATGGTGGCATGTAAAGATTCCTATCAAAAGGATAGGGACAGATGTCATTGAGTGAGAATTGGTTAGTCTTGATACCACTATGAAGCTATTGGGCGAGATTCTCAACTTGTTGCCGCAACATCTCCATTTCATTTGGAGGAGGAGGTGGTGGGTTACCTCGAGGAATGTTATATCTGATGGGATCTCTTCCTCTTTCCTCTTCATGGTGACTTTGTCTTTCTGATGCTTGTCTTAATTGGGCAAGATCAAAGTCAGAGGGGAGTTTTGCTCCTTCTTGAGCGAGTCTTAAGAAGTGAGCATCCGCATTGCTCCTGAGTATTTCATCAAAAAGTCTATTAAAGAGAGGGTTATGCTGAGCCCTTTCTATTGTTGCAGGAGTGGGAGTACTTGGGTTTTCGTCATCTGCATTTCCTCCAAGTGATTCTTGAAATTCATTGAGATTTTCCTCTTCTTCTTCTTCCCTTTCTATTTCTCGTTGCCTGGACTGTGATCGGGTTTGGGCCATTTTGTTTATAAGCTTTTTGTTGAAGTTGTGTGAAAATGATGATGAGTTTTTGTTGAAATGAGAGATTGATGGTTGGTGAATTGTGTTGCATGTGGATCTCTTAACACTTTTAAGGTAGATGTAACCGAAATTCTTTCTTTGAATTGCTTGCTTGTTTGTTTGATAAGATTTGATGTGATAAGGTGTAGAGAAATCTAAGATGTGTTACAGATTGAACTATCTAGTAATGAGAGGATTCACTCATGAACTAGTTTTAACCTACGTAGATGTGTCTCTTAGGATGAACTTATCCTAGATGTAGAAACAATCTAAAAAGTGATGTGATGTGTTTGATTTCAAGCAATATCTAAAAGAGAACTTGGAACAATAACCTCTTAATATTTTGAGAGTTGGGACGGATTGATGATGAAGTGATGATGTATGAGTGAGATGATGGATGAAAATGTTTTCAACTTCAATAAAAACTTTGCGTCACAAATGGGACAAACTCTACCTCTTCCCTTTCAGGTGTTGGAGGTATTTCTCGAGCTGTGTTGTAGGTGATGCAGACGTTTGGGAAGAAGTTGGGATTAATCTTTCCTCCTTGATTTTTGTGATAACTCAGAGCTCTATATTGCATAAAAGCTCTGCGGTTCAATGATTCTGAATCAAATTCGTTTGTTTTACCTTGAAGGTATAGACGCATGCGATGTAGAAAGACTCTATGGGAGACAAAGATTTGTCGATTGATATAGAAGAATTTCCTCCTTTTGATCAAAGCCTTTGAGCTTAATGGTCTTCTTTTCAAGTTGATATTCTGATGACACTTCTTCTTTCGCAAGATGTGAAGAATGGTCATAAAATTTGACTCTTTGTTGTTTGTACCTTGTTTTTGATGTTTTTGGTTGTTTTGACAGATGTTTGGTTGGATGAATACTTTGTTTTTGGGAAGTGATTTTCTGATTTTTCTTTGACAAGAAAACAAAGCAAGCACACAAACACAAGAATGTTGCCCCAAAGGCACAAATGAGTATGGGTCTAGATCAACCCAATCTTTGGACTTTTATATAACCCTTCCTTTAGATGTATTTTAAGGTGTATTTTCAAAGCCTGAAGTCGGCTCAATTTGCACTTGGTCTTTAAAACGAACACACTTCAAACACTTTTTATCCCTAAGGTCAAATGGCCAGTTGCGATAAATTTAGCCCACATTTTGATATTTCTTCGACTTTGGTACTACATACCTTATGAATCTCGCTGTGGTAGGTAAGGATGTGATATACTAAGTCTTGCACGAGCATAACAAATAGATGATCCCTATGATGGGGGAGTCACCACTTTTATCAAGCCACAAGTGACTTTTCAAAAAGCTATGTTTCTATGCAAGGAAATATGTATGGTGAGTATCTTGGGAGCAAAACCATCTATGCTCTTGCACTAAATAATATCGCAAATATTCTCAATCAATAGAATGGGTGGGCTACTACTTAAAGGTGTTTAGTCATGTTTGATGTTTTTGGACATAAGTTCATTCTGCAGTGACTCACTTAAGAGTCTTGTAACTGGTGGTGGGGCCCATTTGTCCTTTCGGCCAGTTACACTATAGGAACAGCTATACCCAAGGCTACAGCTTTCGCTCTCACCTGATTTCTATAGCGGCTCGAAGGATTTACCGCTCGAGGTCGTTCCCAAGAGTATCGATCCCTTGGCAGGCCTCTCTTAAAAAGATAAAATTTGAGTGTTACTAACACTTTTCTCTTGCACCTAGGACCACGAAAGCCAAGGGAGAGGATAGTGTGTGTTAGAAGTAGGACCACTCGACCAACTCTTTGCACAAGTGTGCCAAGCACGAAAAACACTTGTTCTTTTTAATCTGTCATTGCAATGTGATCTAACTATTTGGAGATGTTGCTCCAACAGTCATGGTGTTCTTTTTAACTTCAAAGGCAAAATATTTTGTAAACTAGGAACTTTGAAATCCTAGTCAACTGAATTGAAAACACGTCTTGCTTGAAGTAAAATTGTTTTTGAGCTTGAAGGAAAAATAGCTTGTTCTTTTTAGATTGCCCCAAAACAAAGTGTTGATTGTAAATTTCTTTTAAGTTGATGCAAGAAAATAAATTTTGTTTTGTTGATTTTAAGCACCAAAACAAAGTTTGTTTCCTAACTTGCAAGAAATAAAGTTGTTTTGTATAAGTTTGTGGTTCTTTTTACCTTGGAACAATGAAATTCTTTTTAAGAGCCCCAAACAAATGTGTGATTCTTTTTTTAAAAGCCCAAATTTGAAATGTGAAGTTAATTTTAAACCAAAATAAAAAGTGAATTCATTTTTTTAAAACCAACTTCAAAAACAAGTTAGTAAGAAATATAAATCTACTTTTTAATCTAATTTAAATCTGCACAAAAGAGAAAAATAGTTAGTAAAATCCGCCTATTTGGTGGGCTTCTACAAGCCTAATTTTTATTTTTTTTGGTTACAAAGTGATTTGTACAATGTTTTGTTACAATAGCGCTAGTCTGCGTTTGAACAGAGGCACTATTTAACACAAACACGCTAAAAGAAAGGGAAAAACAAAAAAGGCAAAAGCGCTGAAACAGGGTGAATAGCGCCAAAACAATGTCAAACGTGCCAAAACAGCGTCAAAAGCCCAACCTGTGTGACATTTTCAACATTCAAACATGTTATTGGTTAAAAAAAAAAAAGTTGATCTTTTTGGTGTTTGGATTCACGTCGGGTTCACCAAATTATGCTCTGCAAAAAGGATTAGAAAATCTGTTTGATGGCAACACACACAAGAGCACAAGAAACAAACGTTAGTGTTAGCAACAAAAGATTATCCTAAACAGGCATATCAAGAGAGATATTAAGCATGAAATAGAAAGCATATAAACATAGAATAAAATAGCTAATCAAGATGCTCATAGTTGTTCCTCCCTTGTTCCTCTCCTCTCCAAGTCCCAAATGAGTGTAGCTCTCAGCTTTTAGCACTAGCCATGGATGCCATATGGAGATTCAAGATGGTTGAATATGATAAGCAAATGCTATGCAAGTGTAGATAGTGATGCTATGAAAAAGCTCTATGCTAATACCAGTATAACAACAATACTCTAATACTTCTCCTTTTTGCTTGAGGAGAAGGGTTCTATTTATAGAAGAAATGGGGAAATGAAGGGTTAAGATTGAGTAATCTTAACAAGGGTTAGGATTGAAAGATATTCAATCCATGTGAGACTTTCAACCCATTCCCATGTTGACAAGTGTCATCATGAAGAGGCTTAAGAGGAGTGATAAGGAGCATTAAATGCTTGAGGGGACATGATGGTTACCCTAGTCAAAGAAATAAATGCTTTGAAGAGACACATGGGTTACATGAGGGTTAAGTTAGGGGTCAAAGTCCTTAACCATGGGTGCAAGTGGAATTAACCATTAATGGTCATGTAAGAGCCATAAGTGGTTTGGAAGACTTTAGAGGTTAATTTGTTGAACACACAAAGCATTAATTGCTTTTCAAAGACTTTGGAGTCTTTGAGAAGTGACTCCAATTTGCTTAGGAATGTGACAATATTTAGAGGATGGATTAGGTTAATTAAGAAAGGTTTAGAAGAATGTAGAAGGGGTTTAGGCATGCAAGTGGATTTTGTAGGAAAATGCAAGTGGAAGAAATTTTGGTATTTTCAATTAAAATAAAATCATTTATTTCAATTAAATGGTGTAATTTGCATTTGGATAAATATTCAAATAAATATTAATTTATTTAAATGAGAAAAAGGAAGATAAAGCATTAAAATGCTTGAAGACTTTGAGGGAAACCATTAAAGGCTTGAAGACTTTAAGGAAAACCATTAAAGTCTTAAGAAGACTTTAAGGGAAGCCATTAAGTTTGAAGACTTTAAAGCCATCAAGTTTGAAAACTTTAAGGGAAACCATTAAAGGCTTAAGAAGACTATAGAAGGAAGCCATCAAGTTTGAAGACTTTAAAGCCATCAAGTTTGAAGACTTTAAGGGAAACCATTAAAGATTTCAAGTGGGTGAGGATAAATAGGATTTTAAATAAATAATTTATTTAAAATAGTTGTGCAACTTGCTTTTGTAGGAAAATACAAGTGGGTGGAGGATAAAGGTGATTTAAATAAATTATTTATTTAAAATAATTGTGCAACTTGCATTTGTAGGAAAATGCAAGTGGGTAGAGGATAAAGGTGATTTAAATAAATGTTAATTTATTTAAATGTGCAACTTGCATTTGTAGGAAAATACAAGTGGGTGGAGGATAAATGTGATTTAAATAAATGATTTATTTATTTAAATGTGAGAGGTGGGATTTTGGGGATTTAAATAAATATTTATTTATTTAAATGTGAGAGAATATTTAATTAAATAAATATGATTTATTTATTTAATTAAGTAGACAGATTTTGTTAAGTGAATTAAATCAAATAAATTGAATAATTTATTTAATTAATAGGAGAAGAGGGTTAAGATGAATTAATTAAATATTAATTTAATTAATTATTAATTGATGGTTAAATAATCAAATAAATACTAAGTATTCATTTAATTAAGTGGACATATTTATGTGACTACAACAATATATAGCAATTGTTTTTTACACTATTAAATGAAAATGCCTTTTAAGTCATTGAAACAATAACTCTCATACAGAGTATAATAACCAAAATGATTTCTTCTTTTTGAAACCCAAAAACACTCTGCAAAGAATGCTTTTCATATAATGCATAAATAATGTTCCTTGTTTGTGAACTGAAAAGAAACTGATTTTATCGTAACTGATTCTTGACAAATAACTATAGTAAGGAGTAATAAATGTGTTCTTAATCATCATATTCGGATGCAACCTCAGGAATGTAACTCAAACTGTCATAAACCCAAACTAGGGTTATAATATTGTTTAAACAAACTAAACTCATAATTGATAGTGAGCAAACCCGAACTAGGAATCTTTATCACAGACCTTAACATTAGATGTCACAGTAAGCAAACAAAAACAACCCATATTCAGGTCAGAGAAACTTCCATTACAAACCAACATACCCATAAAGATCTCACCATAAATACCCGACCAAGAATAATGATTGACTTGAGCCATAACAAAAAAATAGTTAACAAACCTTAAGAAAGAATGATATTATCGGGTTCAAACTTCAAAGAGTGTCGTTTCATGTTCCCATTCTTTACTGTTGTTTCAAACCACTGTAACTAAACTGCAAAATGTTGTCATATCGTGCCCTAGCAGGCGGCTAGGGTTTTAAGATGAAACCACAAACTCAAACGCCCACAACCCGTTTCCATGTTATGAATTAGGGCAAAGACATTTGATATATCTTAATGAAACCTGTGAGCTGAATATACCAAAAAAAACCTTTCGGCCAAAGTAAATGATAATGTCTTGTGCACCTGTGGGTAGACCAACACTTCATAATGCCTTCAACACATGCACATGGGCTCCAAACATAATAAGCCCATAGTAATAATGTCGACAAGGATGCCTTTTCATAATTCACCAATATAACATGATGTCCATCTTAATGTCTTGGTCTAAGAATAATGTTGATCACAAAGTATTTTACTTTTCAAGATCAAAGACCACCATGGTCTTATAACAAATCATTTTGATAAACCTTGTCACATATGGACTATATACTAAGATATCCAAGATTGCATTTCTTTTACCAAGACACGTGATATCATTATATCATGTAATATCTTTACAACCAAGTCATATTGAATTATTAAAAATCCTTGTAGAACATAAGTTATCAACAATTTATCAACCTTGTAAAAAATAAACTATTGATAACTTAACAATGCAATATTGATATGATATCAATCCTTATTAATATCAATGATGTATAAGGAATCAATACCTTATAAACAACAAGAACTCATAATAAATCATATAACATAAGTGCAGAATTCCTTATAAAGAGCAATGATATGATATGCACATGTATAAATCATATGACAAGCAAATCGTTATGTATACTTGACCATGTCAAAATTGTCATGTGCAACATATAGAATGTGCAAACTGAAGTATGACAACCTGTCAATCTGAAATCCAAAATGGGTCAAGATGATCAAAATGCACCAAACTAAATAAGCCCATGCCAAGGTGACCTAGAATGATGTATATATATCATACCAAATCAACCGAAGTGTTGGGAATCTGAAGATGAGCAAACTATCACAATATGAAGATAATCAAGCAACTAGAAACAAAAGCCAAGGAATCAATATTCTTGACATCAATGCCAAAACCAATTTCAAAGGGGTCAACATGTAAGCCCTCTTCTGTATATTGGACAAAGAGTCCAAACCAGCAGTGAGCCACTACATTTTTTTGTACTGTGTAACCAGTTGCATATTACACCATTCCTAAGAGTATCATCTTTCTGTGGTTTTTCCCATATTGGGTTTTCCATGTACAAATTTGGTGTATGTGTTTTGTCTCCATTTTGTTTACTACATTTGAATTATGTTATGTGATTGGTTAATTAGAAGTTTAAATAAGTTCAAGGGAATACTGATTCACCCCTCCCCTCTGAGTATTCAAAATATTCAACACAATGTATCTCCACTAGTTGATTTCTTCAATTAGAAACATGCAAAGGCCACAACATTCATATACATGCTCAAAATTAAGTGACTTTTAAAAATGTTTTCTACAGGATTTCAAGTATATAAAAATATTTTGTTTAGAGATCTCCTTTATGATGTATTTTCTCCTACAACAAACCTTTTAATAGTTGATCCATTTAACAAGCCAAAACTAAGTTTTAATCCAATCAAATTACCTTTATTGATGGTTGCTTTTAAATATTTCTATATACTCTTCTACTAGAATGCAAGAATCAACAAATTTATTCAAATATTTATTACTTGTTAATTTAAATGAAGCTTATTTTAACAGAAGAAAATATTATGACTAAACATAAAAACAAATTCAAAACATATACTTCATTCTAGAATCTCTCAATATGGAGGAAAACTACACTTATGATAGTGGCAATGATCTTGCTACCTTATATATTAATTTTAAAAAGATATTACAAAATGAGACTCAAATCTTTGCCCTCTACTTTTGATTATCTCCTCTAATGAATAATTCAACTCTCATGTAATGTTTTTCTTATCCTCCAAAAAAAAAAATCATGCTTTGAACTCAACTCATACTCCCTTTTGTATAATCATGTAAACAACACTTGCTTAAGGTTTTGCAAATAATGGGGTTGCAAGTTGAGTGGGTTTAACCTTGGAGGAAACTCCATGGTTAAGCATGCACAAGTTGGAGCAGTACTGGGATGGGTGACCTCCGGGGAAGTCCCAATGCTTCTTCTTTGTGAGCATCACCTAGATGCAATGAGTGCTAGGTGTACCATAGAGAGATGGGTTCTTGTGAACCACTACTCATGAATCATGGGTCAATGAGTTTGACTTAAAAAACTACACAGTTGAATCCTAATAGCAATATCATAACAAGGTTCTCCTAAGCGCTAGAAGAATTCTCAGTTGCACAGAAAGTTAAAATGGCATATTTTTTGTTAAAATTTAGCATGTTCAACTCTCACTACAAATGGACCAAAATGACTATCTAGCCCCTAGATTGCACCAAGATATAATTAGTTTTTATACATTGTAAATAAATTATAATAGATGTTTGGTGCATTCTAAGGCTGGATAGCCATTCTCAGGGTGTCCTTGTGCTCCCATCTACCTATGTTTTTTATTAGTTTCTATTTCTAAACCTATTTTGGCACCTAAATTCATTTTTTGTTTAATTTTTCCTTTCCTTGTATGTCTAAATCAAGTAAACCTTATGTATATCATATCCAACAATGTTTCAAAGGGATTTGTAAAATACACCATAAAGCCATACTTTCTTAAAATGTTAGTTACAATCTATTTGCTTAAGTAGAATGTATAGCTCTTCAAGGGGGATAATCTTATTGCAAGCAATTTGCTAGGCTTCAATTAGCTTGCAAAGAATAACATGGGAATTTTGAAAGTGTTGCATTCCATGTAGAAACAGAGCCTTGAATTATAAAAAATGGTCACACAATGGACTACAACTTTTTTTAAATATATGTTAAATAAGCTTACTCCTTGCATCCTATATCACTTTGTTCTAGTTCGAAGTGTGATGAGCCAACAAATGATGGTGATTTTTCTTCAATATTCATTCCCCAATCCCAATACAATATATAAAGTAACATGATCCAAATCCTCTAAATGTGTAAGAATCTCCACAATAAGTCTCTTAGGACACCTTAGCAAACTCTAATTATCACTCATGAACACATTGATGAAACACTGCAACCTAATTGCCATAGATCCAAAGAAAGGGATAGAGCAAAAGATAGACATCATCCTCACATTAATAAAACTAAGCTCAACAAGAAGATTTGAAACTAAAACTTATATCCCGAAGTAAATCTTTTATCCTCTCGATATGAGAATTCTCACTCGTGGTTGAGATAAACAATATTAGGATGGAATAGGATCTACAAGATTTTGTCCCTTGGCAAAACCCACTCTATATAAAACAAAATGAGTATTTTCAGATAAAATAACTACAAAGATAGCTTTCATAAGGTAGTCAAATGAGGTGTACATATAAAAGAATTTTTTACCACTAGCTTAGCTCTCTCAAGTTGCTTTAAAACCTATTAGCAGCCTTGTCTGAAGATAGACCAATCGAACCAAACCAGTGAATGGACCAATTCATGATACATCTAAACTACATATTTCCAACACATAATTACATGTGGAGTAAGCCTTCTTTATCTATTATATACTCTTACCATGTTCAAATCTCCATTCATAACCCAATAAATGGGAATCAAATAAATGCTTCAGCAAACCCCTGTTAAAATAGCGTCGGTATCATAAATATTGACAATTCTAAGGAGAGGCCATCAAAATCAAAAAGCATCAATACAACCCAACTAGTCATTATGCATTGAATAAGTTTCTATAAAAATCGTCGTTCGCATGAAAGCAAGGAGCACGATTCCTTCCTTTAGAGAGAACTGGTCACCACATTGAATGCTTAGGAATGTTAGCTTCGAGTTTGAGCCAATGGCTTCTATTTGGCTAGCAAATTTTCTTGCCCTTGACAATTATCTAGCATCCTTAGTCGGAATAACTTACCTTGATGTTAAGCAAAGTTTAGTCGACATTGGAAGCCATGTGTTAGCATGCGCTAGCAATCTCTAATTTTATGCTCAGTAGATTGACAGGAAATGAAGATTGCAAGCTAATTGATATACAAGACTTTCAATAGACCATTTATAACCTATTAAATAACTATGGCTTAGACAAATACATTTTTTTAGAATGAATCGAGTAAAATTTGTTTGGCCAACAAACCAAAGTGATACAACAGGAGACTCTGAGTGTATACACTTTCTGAAAACCACTAATTCACCAGAGAAAACAAGAATAAGAGACGCCATGCCCCATTAGCTATGGCTCAAATGGCAGCTTGATGCTGGAGTTTTAATATCTAAATAGGTAAAAACCTTTATTTAGAAAAGCATTGGACTCCATGGAATGGTCATGTAAAAGGTAAAAACCATTGGCCATGCCACAACGAGAAATGAATAGGTCAATTCAGCTTTACTCATTGCTAAAATTTTTTTTTTTTTATCCTTGTACAAAAATCTCCTGTATACTTCCCTTTCTCCTACAGTGTGGGAGGCAATTTCAATCTTTCTTCATTCCACAGAATAAGAGACGCCGAGTAACATATTTTGTCACTGAATCTACATTTAGAGACATTAATCAAGAAAAAGGTAAAACTACAAAACAAACAAAAACTCAGCTTCACCCAAGTTCTATTCACCAGGTTACAAATGTTTCCAGCGACAAGATCTCATTGCAAAACAAAATTCCAGGCCATAAAAGCAAAATTAATAAAGCGAAATATTTTTGTTTAAAATTGAGCTCAGATCTCATCTTAGTTACAAAATCAAACCTAAACATTCGCATTTTTCCCCCTTGCCAATAAAACCTTGAAAGTAGAAAACAAAATATTCACCCACAAACTTTAGCCGAGAACATACTCCAAGTAATCTCAGTATGTATGTGATTATGTCAACGCTAAATGTGCAGTGAGTGAGGGAACAGAAAACTGAGTCTCCATGGTCAATCGCTTACATTGCAAATCACAACGCTAGATGAAATCACACTACAATAGATGGGAATAGGTAAATCTCTGCTTGCCCCATTTTAATAGAATTCTTCAAATTATGCTTATTGTTGCGTGACAATATTTTTTGTTCAAGGTCAAGCCACCCTCCAGGGAAAACAGAACCTGTTTAGGATTAGTAGCTCAGTGGGATGCAAGTCCTTAGGTTCGAGTCCTACTCGATCCATGGTTTCAACAGTTCTTAGTAACCAAGAAGTAACTAATTCTAAAACTCTCTTGATAAAGATATCTACAAATTTTGCTCAACAAATGAATCCGAGCACAATCCAAAATAAAAAAGGTCTGCCCCCCTCCCAATCACATTATCTTCTAGCTGCAAATTTTTTATCATGTCAAATACAATTGTAGTATTCGTGCACAAAGAATTCCCAGGGTTGTGATTTAATGGTAAAAATGTACATTTCATAAATAAGGTGGCCCACACCACACAGAAAGAAGGTGATCCATAACTAGGATTTGGCTGGAGAAATAACGCGTTGTGCCTAAATACTCGAATAATACTATACAATGATTCTATAATGATACAGGAAACTCTTATAGCAAATACGAAATTATACCACATCAAAAATTGTTTTAGAAAAGTGTGAAACTATAATATATTGAAGCAGATAGTAAATACACAATGAGAATATCAGTATAAAAACAACCATTCAGCAGAGCCATCAATTTGGCCAAAATCAAGCATACCGCTCCAGGAAGCTGATCCATAGAAATAAAAATTTGCAATTTTAATGAGGTTGATCTTGGTAGCATTACATAATTTATATGACCTCTAGATCAGAGTGGGAGCCATGAAAGTGACTAATCAGAACTTGCACTTGATATTCTATGCCTTAAGTTTGTCGTTTCCATGTGTGTGCTTGATGAACCAGAGCTTAAACTCTGGTTGTTTTCAACATTCTCTGGAGCCTCATCTCTATTAGCTTCTACAGCCACATCCCTTGACGGGTCTCTTGCAGCTTGTGAAAAATTATCATTGCTTCCATGCGATCTGAGTTTCTCTTCCCTAAAGTTGTGCAATCTTCTTCCTATAAGATACCTATCATCACGGATGGAATTATGGAGGTCCATAAACCACTGTTGAAATCTTCTCATCCAATACCACAATAAGCCCAAGATAAGGCACCCAGACCAAGCAAATCGATAAACAGCAGAATTTACAATTAGAGAGTATCCAAAAAGTGGAAATACACCACGAGCAAAAACATATGGCAAAGAGAGTGCTGTCAAAAGCTTTATGAGTATTGGTGCCACAATCTCACGAAGCACCCATAGCCCACGCAATCGAGAAAACCCATCTGCTTTGACTTGCTCAAATTTTACTCGCCAACTTTCATCTGCAAGTGGAGCCATTTGACCTAGCAATACCTGTTCACACAGCATAGTTTACAAAAATAGTTACAACCCCAATAAGGCATTAGACTAACCGCTAAATTAACTTTAATGTCACTTTCATGATATCAAGCAGAAATAAAGAGAAAGATAGTAGAGTACCAATTTTGTCCATAGCTTAAGGAATATAAGCCCCAAAGCCCAATCCTGGTAGAGAAGAAACACAGGACTTTCATCCACTGGCACTCTCAGGGGCACTACCAACAGCAGCTCAAACAGAAGTCCAATAAAAACAGGAATCACAACAATCTGTACAAATAGTCAGCAACACATAACATAGCATACTTCATATATGTACCAAAGAAAAAAGAAAATACCCACCCATAGTGATAGGAGAATGCAACTTTTCAAAACTATCAGAGACCATTTTATCATGTTCATCAAAAGAACTTTGAAGCTGTGTGCCCTTAAATAGTCTACTGCATATCCAACTCCAGCAGCCACAGCCCATATAATATAACATCCGATATTGAACGCATATAGATCTGAACATACAATACAGCAAAATGGTAAAAACTTATTAAACACATTAACTGAGAAAATTAACAAGCTCCATATCAATCATACACCAGAGAGACTTCTTGATACAACACTTGAATCTTACCATTGCATTTTATGCCGTGCGTTATTGGAAGTCGTGGAATTGAAGAAAACATAGCCCGCCCAAGAGAAATAGGTACCACAATCATTGCCGAGTTAAAGAAAAGTAGGGTTAACCATGCCCCAAACAGCAGCAGCACAATGCGGATAGCAAACTTACAGCTATGGTCACAAACGCACATTACAAAAATCAAACATATTGATATTATTAATTATAAGCAATTGTAAACTAGTAAAGAAAACAAAGTCTAGCATGTGGATGAGAAAATCCACGATAACATCAGTATAATATATCACAGCTTAAGCCAATGCAATTAACAAATCCTTCACTTAAGAAAGCAGCTGTATATGTGCACATGAGAAAAACATGTTGAGTAAAGATTGAGGCATGGAGTCCCCTGACAGGGAAATTTCAGTGGAGACAAGTATAATTTTATAAATATGTAAAAATGCATTTTAGTGACTAGAAAATGCATTGAAAAATTAAATTCAAACATTGAGGTTATCATATATCATTATAAAATTTAAAAACAATAAAATACATGAGTTCTTCTAACATCTTGATCTCATCATTTGGCATTGATTAATAAGTGACCAAGCAATAGAAAATGCATTGAAAAATTAAATTCAAACATTGAGGTTATCATATATCATTATAAAATTTAAAAACAATAAAATACATGAGTTCTTCTAACATCTTGATCTCATCATTTGGCATTGATTAATAAGTGACCAAGCAAAGAAAATTAGAATACTTTAAGAATGGTTGACCAAGGGCAAAGATTGCAAACACTTATCAATGCATTACTGGTCCATTCATTTAACGGCATAGATTTCAATCTCCATGCCAAATTTTATAGACCAACCTCAATCAGCACTGGAACTTCTAAAAGGTAGTGTCTATTTGAGCATGCAACCATTACAGTGCTTGAAATCATTATAAAAGCTTGAAGAAAATGACAGCATTAAACTCAAGAACAACCTTGCCCAACCAATAACTTCTTGTACAGCCCAAAACTCATGCCAGCAGCTGAGTTTTCTTGAAGAACACTGTACAATTATATACAATACAGGAAGATGAAGCTGGCAGCGGAGAGAGGCCAACTTAACTACAAAGCCACCCCATGAAATGAAATTAAGGATTCAAATAAACACTCGTCACAACCAATTTGAAATCAGCTGACTCATCTCCCCTATTTTAATTAGGTTTCTGGACTGATCAAGGGTTGCACCTTATGTTACTTCCGTGAAAGGCTAACTCAGGCTGTTTGAATCGACCTTGCATTATCCCAGGGTTAAGAATTTCATAAGAGCAACTTTTCCTAAAAATGCTATGGTGCAGATGAGGAATAGGTCACTAAAAGAAAAGAAAAAGTATCTAGATTCTATTCCCCACTAATCAAGAAAAAGAAAGAATTTCTCAGTAGAACATACTTTTTCCATCATATGGCATGTAAAACATACATTTGGAATATCTTTCAGAACAATGCATTGATACTTTCATGTAGTTTCATGGCATGCAAAGAATATTTGCGTCTTTTGTAGTGCAACCAGAGACAGAAATTTGCTAATAAGAAACACAGCATCATCAAACATTGAATTTATAAGACCAAACCTGAAAGAAAATGAGACTGGAATGCTACTCTAACACAGGATGGATGGAGTTATTCCAGCATATAACTTCCAACACAAACGATTATCCACAAAATCATGCAGTGGCTTAACTGCTAAAAAGAAATCTACAAGTCATATATTTTAAACAACAAAGTATAATACTGTTTTTCAAAAATATTAAAAAGCTTACTCTTCTGTATCTTCATCGTCATCTACATCATTCTCTTCAGAAGCCATGCCCTCATGCACTGCCCTCTCAACATTCCCAGCTGCAGGAAGTGCTAATCTATGTTGGTTTTGTTCTTGAACAACACGATGCTGAACATCTTGTAATCTTAATTGCTGTCCTTGGTTGCCATTTACATTTGCTTGACCATCCCTGTCATCAGGGTTTGGCAGAAGAAAATCAGACAATCCAAGCAACCAACCAACAGCAGAAAACCAGTGGAAAAGAATTGTCTTAAAGGTTGCTCGTGGTCTGAAGTGCTCAATAGCAAATGGAATACAAATAGAAAATAGAAGTATGTCTGCTGGAATCTCTGTAAACGGATCTGACACCCTGAAATTCAAAGTTTCCAGATAAGAAATTAAATATGAACAAAGAAAATAAAATTAGGTAAGGCTTAAAAGCCAAATAATAAAGATAAGCAAAAGAGATTTAAGGCATTCACATATTAACATACGAAGTATCCAGTGGAAACATTGAAGGTGCCACATGCATTGCAAGTTTGACTGGTAAAAATACCAGCAAGACAATCAAGCTTCCATAAACCACAACAGACAGTAAAACCCTCCGTGCATGTTTATGTATAGGATCATCAATGAGATCTCGGAATGGATTATAATTTGGATCTGCAGGATCTCTAAGAAAGTATAAGACGCCAGGTCGGAGTACCTGTGAGTTAAGAAAACACACAGGCATGCTATCAATCTTGTTGACAATGCAGAAGACAGATTACCAGAATATTTTCCCTATTATAAGTGCATACCTATTAAAGAAAAGTCAATGACACGTCTGAAACAAAAACTATTTAATAAAGTATGAGCATACCTCTCGAAGAAGGCTGACAAAGATACTTATTTGTAACATATATACAATCCCAACAAGCCAGTGAAATACTGAACTTGTTATGGGTGAAGCCCAGAAAAATCCCACACGCTGGGACAATGTTGTTCCAAGCATGCTAATTGTACATACATCCAGCCACCAGCCACATAATAGAGGGAAGACACCGATCTCCACCAGTAATAGAAAAGCAACCTTCACCATAGTGAAGAAGTATTTCACTCCAGCCAGGAATTGCCTTGCAAGGGAAGGGGCAGCCTCGGCCACTGATGCTATACCATAGATCCTTCCCACTGTCAATGGCTCCCCCCTGTTATAACGTATCAGAGCTACTAAGCCAAGATAACCAAAGACGAGAAGGAAAATAGACATGTAACCAATAGAAAGAGTCGCAGCATCAGAAAGTTGCAATGACGTAAGCAAGACTTCTGTCAACAAATCCACAGAACCCCCACTTGCAATAATATTTGAAGAACGATCACCCTGAAGCACAGTAGCATTAATGTTCCCTGCAAGACCCTCTTTGGCCAGAGAAGAATTAGACATGTTGGAAGGTGACTTGAGATCTTTTGTTACATTGCTATTAGCCATAGCCATAGTCATAGCTGATTCTGACATCCCAGCAGTAAGCAATGCACCACTTGTTGTGACTGCAAGTTGGGATGCAATTGACAGGACCATTCTTCCTAGATGGAAAGGTACAAGAACTACAACACCAAGAAATATGGTATTACTTGCCAGTACCTGTATGAACATCAGTATAACAAAGTTATTCACCTATCAAGTACAACCCTACCAAAACAAAATTGCCATTGCTTCCAAAAAATTCAAATCAACTATGTACGTTATAATAAATTTTATGTAGGGTGAAGATTATGTGAAATATATTAACAACATACACAACTAATTGTCGGAAAACAACAGAAATAGCAAAACCCGCTTGGAAGCAAGCATGATAGCTCTTGTAAGCTGTAAAAATAGGTAACACTGGAAAGATAATGGACTCACTGTTACTGCATTTTCAACCAAGTGAAATACAGGCCCTTGCATCCCCACAAGTTCATCAAATGGCACATCCTCAACACCATCTGCATCGTCTCCACCATCAAAAATTTGCTCAACATTTGCATCAAAACGTGCTGCTTGCATTTCTAAATTAGCAGCTGCTGCATTTTGCCCATTTCTTCTGATCACTTGAACTGCACCAACATTTTCCTGACCTGCTCCACCACCCTCACCATTCACAACATCTCGTATGAGCAACCGCCTTCCTGCTCTTTCTCCATTTTGCCTGTTAATCCCATCATCCTCTCTCTCTGGATTCTGCCTTTCTATTTCCCGCAGATGTCTGAAGTACTCCCGCATGGATGTTGCACCCAAAAATATAAACACAATTCCAGCAGACAGAAGGAATCCATGTAAACAATCTGTGAGGAGTATAGCAGGAGAAATATGAAGCCAGCCATCAGAAGATATCCGACTTATAAACAGCTTCCGAGCCTCCATAAGGCTCCTCACAAATGAAAGCCTCCAGATCCAGAAAGTTATGAATGGTATGAACAGAAGCCATACAGAAAGCACAAAGGAAAGCCGGAAAAAAAAGTGCAAGCCACGCAATGCTTTCATTGTTGTCCCAACTAAAACCTCTGTAAAAGGTAACCTTGCTGGGGCATTGTCGGCATAGACAGGAGAGAAAGAAAAGGCATGCTTGCAAACCTGCCCAAAATACACAAAGTGACTTTGATAGAAAATAACAAGAGCTGTCATATAATACAAAGTATAACAGAAAGATGACTTGATAGAAAATAACAAGAGCTGTCATATTGTACAAGTATAATAGAAGGATCATGTAAATGAATGTAAATCAGATACAGAACAATGCAGTCAACAACACCTGCCATGACCAAACCACCCTGAAATGCAATAGGCCCAATATATTGCTCTGGTCAAATACAGAACTAACAAGATGTCTTTATAAGCTCCTAATATAAATTTATAAAATAAGCACTGGTTAAATATACAAGAAAGAAAGGTCATTAAAGTAAAATAACTACCCATGGAAATTGGTCATCTTGTAGACAACATAAATATACACAGGTCGAAATCCCACAAAAAGTATACATTGGATAAATCCTGCTCAAGGTTTTTTGTGGCTCTCTATATTTTTCAATTGTTTCTATGTATTCTTTCTTTTAGCATTGAGAATTGAGGGCATTTCAAAGGTCAAATCATAACATTCATTAAATTTTAAATTATTTACAAATCTTGATTAGAATAAAACAACATGATATGATTTATTGAATCACATACTAAAAGGTAGTTTCAATACTTTTCAGGAGCGGGACCATTTCAAAAGTAAAAAAATTTAAATTCTACTCCGTTTATCATACAATGATGAAAGATTGTTGCTTTCTTTCAGAATACGTATCCTTTTTTCTGGCTCTTTTTAAGAATGCTAAGACTAACATTTAAATTTATATTCTTAAATTTCATTTTAGATTTGAACTATCACCTCAGTAATTAGCCTGTAAAGGGAAAAAGCAGCAGTATGTGGATTGCTAGGAATCAAATGAAAACATCAATGAAGCAATAAAGAAGACGGGATACGATGCACTGGAGGACACTGGTGTTGGAGGGTAGCTCTGAACCAATAGCTGACAGTGAATGTCCTTGCATAAAAAGCAGAAATCGGCTCACTAAATAGACAAATGAAAAACAGATACACCAACATAAGAAGGACATGGAAAACATAGTACTCATTAAATTAGAAGATGGAACAATGCAGAATGGCAGAAGAAAAACAACAAAGGCAGTTGGAATGGTGTGACTAGTGCACAATAGAATGCATAGAACAATGATAACCCGCATTCATAAATCAAAAAAATAAAATTACAGAAAATATGATTAGGCGAATCAATAATCAATGTTGTCATCCTGGGTTATGCAGTCTTTGTAAATAAATTGCAAGCTTCTACGCCTTTGAATTTTTTTATCAAAGAAAAGAAAAGATTCTGGAATTAGTGGGGAGCAAAGATAAGATATGTCTCTTTTCTCAAGTTCTGCAAAATGATCTTCCCTGCAATCAGTAAGTCTTCTTTTTCTTTTATTCGTTAGTTAATTAGAGTTGTAAATGTCACCAGTAATGCATACGATGTTACTTTCTCTTATTTTACACTAATTTGAAGGGGTTAGAATTCTGCAGATAGAATTAATAAAAATAACTAAAATGTTTCACCCACAAATGTACTAGCATTCAAGTCTAATGTAAGTTAATCACCTTTACACCATCCCCTTTCCAGACTTTTTCAGCCCTTAGTTATGGATGCTAGACCATGTTAAATATGCTTCCATTTTTCAAATTAAGTTCAACTAAACGGCATATGTTAAACAACCAGAAGATTGTGGAAAGTAACACTCTGAAAAGAAAACCTTAATCTGTTGCAGGTCATTTGCCCAAATCTAATCTCATAAATATTCAAAGCTAAAGTTCTTACAACATCCAAATCTAAAGTATTAAAATTTTAAGTATCTAAAAACAGTTCACAATAAAATTAAAGCATGTCAGAGTATTTTTCTCATTCACGGATAATTTTATCCATACACTTTCAGGTACGATCATAAATTTACACTGAGTCACCAGAGCTTGCCAATTAATATGGAAGAATCCAAAATTTTGGCAAACTTAATTTCAGTCTTTAAAAAATCACTTTAGATCACCCATTAAATTTGTCCATACTAGCAACAGCAAAAAAATTTAGGTTTTTTTCTGTTCACTGGTTTTTGCTGTACACCATCACTGCAGTCCACTTCTCATTCCATGCTTCCCTGCAGCAGTGCCAATTCTGTTGTGTAAGTCACCATGATCCCACCTATGGATTGGCCCAATGCTATGTTATCAAGTTCCCCATGAACCCCCCAATACTGGTATGGTTCCTGGTCTGATTCGTCCCCAGGTTCACCCAGGATGCTCCCCAGATGAAACTAAGGGGACACACAGTCCCTAAGCCCATTAAAAGGGAAAAAAACAATTTCTTAAAATAAAAATAAAAACACCACAAAAGCACAATTTTGCCCTAAATGAGGGCATAACACTTTCATGAACCCGTTTCACAAACATGAAAGACCAAAACTGCATTTATTTCTTCAAGCTGCCATTGTTGGGTTTTGAAGGTTGCTTCATTTGTTTTTTCAAATGTGAAGGATACAATAGAGTTAAACCTACACCAATAGGGGAGAAATAGCTGCACGAAGAAGATTTAACCATCAAACATGAGTGAATCTTTCATTTTTTTCAAAATTTTAATAATTTTTTTTTAAGATTTCAAGTTTTTTTTTGTTTGGTAAATTTTGAAATTATTTTGAACTTTTTTATGCATAATAAGAGGGGTTATAAAGTCAAACTTTTTTAAAGTTGTAGGGTGTTAATTTGTAATGTTTTTTCTTTGTTCTAAGTTCATAAAAAATGGCTGGTAGCTCTAGTTTAGTTGCCCTTGGTGCAAAGAGTTTATTTAAATTTGATGCAACGTCGCCTCTTTGGCAACATATAACAATGATTGAACAACTTCTTGGCGGTGCGGATTATCATTCGCATTGTAGCCAATATAAAACTGAGCATACGAGATCATACTTTCAAGTGAAAACTCACTTTTGTGCTATTCCTTGCATGGGAATAAAAAATTTGTCCAAGGCCAAAATGGATTACCAAAGCAACAAATAATGGCCAAAGAGCATGCTGACATGGTAAGTTGTCGACCAAAGAAAAGAGCACAAGAGCATGCCGACATGGTAAGTTGTAGATCAAAGAAAAGAGCACATCCTCCTGCCAAGGAAAACTTGCAAAAACCTCCTAGTGGCTTATTACAACCAACTGACCCACATCCTTTCATGACATTGCCAAAATCTTCCTATTAGGAGAATGTTTTGTGTCCAAGAAGTGCATTGAAAAAGGCCGTCAAGAATGAAGCAAGGAAAGTTGCAAATGAGAGTATTGTTCATTGCATTTATGGCAATGGACTTCCTTTCAAACTCATCAGATCACCATATTGGCAAGATATGGTGACACCCATTGCCAATGCACCTTCTAATTATTTTAGTTTTGGTTATGAAATGGTGTGAACCACCTCATTGGCAAAGGAGAAAGCTTCAATGGAAGCATCATTCAAAACAATCAAGGATACACGGTCTGAAATAGTTATGTGTCATTTTTGAAGGAGGAAAGTTTGCAAAAATTAAACCACTAATCAATGTCATTGTAGTGTCCCCTAAAGGCGCCATGTTTTTTAAGGCAATGAATTGTAAAAAGGAAGTGAAGGATGCAACTTTCATTGCAAATATCCTCATAGACTCCATTGAAATGGTAGGATTTGAAAATGTTATCCAAGTCATAATAGACAATGCTAAAAATTGTAGGGCAATTGGTTCTATAGTGGAAGGTACATATGCTACATCTTTTGACACCATGTGTTGTCCACTCACTCAAATTTATACTACAAAAGAATGCCACAACAATTAAGTGGGTCAAAAAAATCTACACGGAGGTTGAGAAGATTCAAGTGTTTGTGACTAATCATCATATGTCACGGACTCACGAGGCATCTTCAAGACCTTGTCCAACATGAATTTCAAGGTAATTTAAATTTTCCTTAATATATATTTTTGAATTTTTAATTGTTGAAACTTGATATGTGACATGCCATCTACCTTTTAATATTTTAATTTGTATTTTCTTACACCATGTTAGGTTGTCGGCACTCAATTTGCATCACATAATTGGCTTAAGATGACTTGTGAGAATGCAAGATGCATTGCGTGCTATGGTCATCAACAGTATTTAGAACATATGAAGGCAATCAACTACAAAGAGAGCCCAAAAAGTCAAAGCCTTGATTCTAAATGATGAGTGGTGGCTCATGTGGAATATGTCTCGAGTTTCACTGGGCCCATCATCAACATAATTAAGTATAATGATATAGATCACCCATGTTTGGATGAAATTTATGATAGCATCAACCCCATGGTTGAGAAAATAGAAACCATAGTAGAAGCCAAGAAGCGTGACCGAACAAAAAGATTTTTCAAACGAGTGCAAAGGATCATTGTTGATCATTGGAATAAGATGACCACACCCTTGCATCTTCTAGCATTTGTTTTGTCCCCTAAGTGTTATAGCAAATAGATACTTTATTTGCCAAGGAGGGTGGCACCATATAGAGATGAAGAGGTTGCTAGTGTCTACCAAACTACATTTAGAAGAATATCTAGATATGAAGAGATAAAAAATATTGTCTTGAGTGAGATTGACCACTTCACATCTTCAAAGAATCATGATGTTTCCACTCTTCGGGTCAAGTACAAAAAAATGCTCATGAATGGTGTTACATACATGGCTGAGGTTTTGTTTACTTGTAAACTCTTGAAATAAAAATTCTCTCTCAAGCGTGCATCTTTTTATTTTAAGTTTTGTAATGTCCCCTTTTGGGATTGCCCTTTAAATGCTTGTAATGATTTCTCCTTTATACTTTATTGGTGATACAATCACCACCTTTCATAACAATTGAGTCACCACCCTTTATTGCTACCTTTTAGAATAATATATATTTCCCAATTGTTCTCTCTTAGATGTCCTCCTCAAATGGAACCTTCTCCTCTTTATATCTTCCAACGTGAGGGAGAGGTCACACATCTTCATCATGTCTGCCTTTTGGCAAGAGTCGCAACCTTTCACAACTAGCACCCTTTGAAAGAGTACAACCCTTCATAATTTCTACCCTTTCGAAAGAGTCACTTTCCTATTTACTTCCCATTCCTTTCCTCTTCCCTTAATACTTCCTCGATTCACATATTCCATTCTTTCTTCCTTTCTCCATATCCCCCATGCAAATGAAGTTCTCTTCTCCCTTCTATATCTCATGTTTGAGGGAGTCACAACTTTTCATTTCATGCCTTTTGACCATTCATTAAATTTAACTAAATTTTCATTATTTTAATTTTATTCTGTTATATTTTAAATTTTATTTTTATTTTTATTCTGTTATTTTAATTTTATTTTATTTTTTATTCTGTTATATTTTAATTTTATTATTACATCCTATTTCAAAATGGGTACATTAAAAATTTTCTCATATTTCAATTGTTGCTATAAATATTAATAAAATATAATTTTATAATTTATAATTTATGCTCTTTAATTATAAATACTAAATGTTGTATGCAAATGCAACAAGTTGCAATGTCTTCAGCTAAGCAGAATTGAAGTACAGACTCCATCCACTCAATTAAGCGCAACCGATCAGATGCAGAAAAACTGAAAAGCTAAGGATTTAGCCTTTATGCACTCCAACCCTTGCCTACTGTCACATAAGACACCTGAATACAATGAAGGGGTGACAAATAATTGGGATCAAACTCCTATTGTGCCAACTTACTGGTTGCACAACTTGCCTAAGTCTCTATAGATGAGGCAACTTCTCCACGTAACGCAAATAGTGGGAGTGACAGTCTAGTGATTGTGGTCCAAATGAAAGTGAACAAACACTTTGATGCTTTTGATGAAGAGCAACATGAAGACAGCTAAATATTTATTGTAATTTTAATTATGTACTAACATTTTGATTTTACAAATTATCGAATTATAAATTTGAGTATTTTCACTTTTGTAAATTATGAATATGAGCTATTTAAATATTTTGTTTATTGGTAATTATGAGTATCATTGTTTTTATATTTTCATTTTATAATTTTGAGAATTTTAATGCATACATATATATAGCCAAACTTATACCCATGCCTAAGTAGAAAAGAATTGTCATATCGTTGTAACCAATACCCGTACCTTCATTAGCCCAATAACTTAGAGTTCAATGGAGAACAAGGTTTCCAATTACATATAGCTAAACCCACCACCCTAAGATGCAAAAGAGATTATTATGTGAAAGAGATGGATGCTACCTAGGATCAGCCAGCACACTCACATAAGAATGGGTGCTAATAAGAGTGCATAAGTTTGTGATTATTATAAGATTATCATTGTAAAATAGCACATTATACTATATATTAGAGTTTAACATTTATAACTTTATTTAGTATGAAAATGTTTACCTAAATTTGTTAAATGCGAATATAAATTTATAATTATAAATATCAATATTTTGGTAGATTCTTTTTTTATAAGATAATAAGATCATAAATAGTTTAAATGTCTTGTTTAATATCACCATTTGTTATATTTTTATATTCTTTTTGCAAATAAAAATAAAAATTATTGCATTTGTTAAAAATTCAAAATTAATCAAAAATATGCTCAAGATTTTTATTTATCGACAAACTTCTAAGTTTTCCCCTGCCAAGCAAAAACGTGAACCTTCCGACCAAGGAATGACAAACACATGCCCAACTCTAGATGCCAATGTTCAAATTGCACTATCATTGCAATCTTCCATCGTGATAAGGTCTTCACCCCTTTTCTACCCGTTGTGACGTATTCACACATCGCCCCATTGCAAATGGGGACCCCTACCTTTTTGCTTTTTGGGGTTTGTTTTTCTAGGTCTTTGAGGTTCTTGTCTATTAGCCTTTGCATTTTGAGTATTGCCAGAGAGATCACTAAGATAGCAAGCTCTGCTTAAGTAAAAGGGATTGAGTCAAGTGGGTCTCCTCAAGAGGTCAGGTCAATTCAGTGATTAGGGGTTATTTAGATCATTCCTAGGGTGTTTTTTGTGTACTATCTAGTCGCACTTCAAGTTGCTAAATCAAACCTTGGTTGAATGCATAATGTCCTCCTAGGTCCCATCCCTTACATCAAGGGCAGAGTGAATTCACCTTGAGAAGTCTAGAATGTCATCCTGATCTTCAAATGTCCTGAAATTTGGCTAAGTCTGGAATGTCATCCTGATCCTGAAATTTGACTAAGTCTGGAAAATTGAAGAATCCTCCAAAAACTTTTTGCATTATAACTCTTGGATGTCCCAAACCACTCTCAAACATCCTGACAATATATATGGAATATAACTTAAAGTATAAGATTAAATGTTATATTCCATATATGAATCCTGACGGAGAGGCTAAAATGTGAAATTTCGCTCCTGACCCTTCCAAAGGGTCCAGAGCGAAATTTCACGAAGGACCTAAGATTTCACCTAAGTCAATGAGTGGTTGAGTGAATTTGCAAAGTTATGAAAGGAAATGCATCAAAGGGTTGAGTCTAAGGCAAAGTCAAGTCAAATCCAAGATGAATTGAGTCTAGAATAGGAATTTCGCCCCTGACCCTTCCAAAGGGTCCAGAGCGAATTCCTCTATAGGACACTCTACATTGATCAAAACTATGAACTAATTGATGTCCCAGGTATTATTGAAGGCAATTCACTTGTTTGGATGAAGAAATGTGAAAATGAAGTCAAGATTTGAGCCAAAGGGAGAATTTCGCTCTTGACCCTTCCAAAGGGTCCAGAGCGAAATTCTTGTATGACCCTATTTCTTCACAAAACCTTGAACTAAATGCCAACTTGAGGAGCAAATTCACTTGATCATTATGGAAGGAGACTTGAGAAGTTATGTCCAAGGCATGGGAAGGAGAAAGGAAGTGAGAAATTGGCTCAAAATATGAATTTCGCTCCTAAACCTTCCAAAGGGTCCAAAGCGAAATCCTCAATTTGACCCCCTATTTGGCCTAAGGCATTGAAAAGTGAGGATTTTGAGCTAAGTAGATGGCAAATAGACTTGATGGTGGTAAGGAGAGGTGAGTGTGATCAAGTTTGAAGGTGGATTGGATCAAAGAAGTGTGAAATCAACCTAGAATGTCAATTTCGCTCTGACCCTTCCAAAGGGTCCAAAGCGAAATTCTTCATAAACCTCATTTCCTTCCTTGTTTTGGCCAACATCTTAGTTCCTTGGGCATATTTGGAAGTAGATTGACATTTTTTTGCCTTAGGAAGTGATTAGAAGTGGAGGAGTGAAGGATTTTGTCCTAAATCATGAATTTCGCTCCTGACCCTTCCAAAGGGTCCAGAGCGAAATTCTTGAAAACAACTATTTTCTCCTTAGATGAGGTCAAGACCTTGGTTCCTATGGCGTGGATACAAGTGGAGTGGTTTATATTTGCCTTGCAAAGAAGATTGGAGTTGAAGAGATGAAGAGTCAAGCCTAGAATGTGAATTTCACTCCTGACCCTTCCAAAGGGTCCAAAGCGAAATTCCCAAAATCTCCTTTTTCTCTCAATTTTGTGTCAAGCCAAGTGTGGATCAGGGTGAATTAAGCTTGGAGATACCCCTAGGCATGCCTTTGAATAGCTTGTGACCACCAAATGTGAAGGAATTGAGCTAAGACTTGAATTTCGCTCCTGACCCTTCCAAAGGGTCCAGAGCGAAATTCTCTATAGGTCTTGTCCTTGGCCATGGTTTTTAGCGAAATTCTCCTTTCAAGCCTTTTTGAGGTCAAACAAGTGTTGCCTTCATGAGAGAGGGATCCAAAGATGAGAGTCCAAGTGAGAAGAATGGAGCTAAGTAAGAGAAAACAAGCAAATCTTGAATTTCGCTCCTGACCCTTCCAAAGGGTCCAGAGTGAAATTCCTCAAACCACTTATTTTCTCCTTGTGTGAAGCCAAAACATTGGTTCCTATGGCGTGGTTGGAGGTGAAGTGATGTATTTTTGCCTTGCAAGATGAATTGAAGTTAAGGAAATGAAGAATCAAGTCTAAAACTTGAATTTCGCTCCTAACCCTTCCAAAGGGTCCAGAGCGAAATTCCCAAAATCTCCTTTTTCTCTCAATTTTGTGTCAAGCCAAGTGTGGATCGGGGTGAATTAAGATTGAAGATGTCCTTAAGCATACCTTTGAATAGCTTGTGACCATCAAATATGAAGGAATTGAGCTAAAACTTGAATTTCGCTCCTGACCCTTCCAAAGGGTCCAGAGCTCTCTAAAGGTCTTGTCCTTGACCATGGTTTGGAGCGAATTTCTCCTTTAAAGCCTTCTTAGGGGTCAAACAAATATTGCTTTCATGAGAGAGGGATCCAAAGTTGAAATTCAAAGGAAAGCAAGGTATGAAGAATGAATCTAGGTGAAGGAAAACAAGCAAATCTTGAATTTTGCTCCTGACCCTTCCAAAGGGTCCAGAGCAAAATACCCAAAATCACCTAATTTGCTCATGATGAAGGCCAAGAGAAGGATTCCTAGGCCTTGGTGGAGAGAAGACTAGTGTATGCTTGTCTTGGGAGGAAATTTAGAGTAAGGAAATGATGGAATTTAGACCAAATCATGAATTTCGCTCCTGACCCTTCCAAAGATTCCAGAGCGAAATCCTTTGAAACTCCTATTTTTCACCTTGCTTGAGCTAGGCAAAGGGCTAGTTGTGAGATTATGATGAGAAGAGGTTTGAAGGCTAGGCCTAAGATTATGAAATGATGAAATGAGGTCTAAATTGAGCAAAATAGCAAATTTCGCTCCTGACCCTTCCAAAGGGTCCAGAGCAAAATTCTTATAGGGCCTGTCCCTAGGGAGGATCCTAAAGCAAATTCCATTTTGATCCCTTTTTGTTAATGATTTAAGGTAGAAATACTATGTTAAGATAAATATATTATGTGTCCTTAATCACCTTTTGGTTTGTTTTGCAGATGGAAGAAAATCAGGCCAGGACAAGGACGACCTATTCTAAGCCCATCATCATCAAGGACGTTCCAAAGGCATGGAGGAGGACTCAAGATGCTTCTAAAGCGTTGGAAGGCTACAAGTGTTCGACGAGTTCCAGGCTATCCTCAAAAGACTCCATTCTACCACACAAAAGACCCACATGATGACAGAGAAGAATTACCTTACCAACACTTCAAGGCGAGGTATGCTACCGGAGAAAGAAGAACTTGACAGTAAGGAAGCCTCATCAAGCACATAGAGAATCAAGGAGTGCATCATTCATCGCATCAAGGACAGAGGAGGATCAACCAAGATACAAATGTCAGACAAGGTGGCATCCCAGTCACTTTTCCTCTAGTCGGATTGGTCCACCGCAACATGTCCAGATTCAATGTACCTAATTTATCAAGGATGGCACAAACTTCAATGTACCTACCCCTACTTCCTATTGGTCCACACATTGAATGTAATTTTCTCATTGGCTAAGGAAGTCTATTATAACAAACCCTAATTAGGGTTTCTATCTTGTAATCCTAGCCATTGATTCTAAGTCAATCAGAGCCATCAATTTGTAAAGGGCTCTCTATATAAAGCCCTGGCTCTTCATTTGTAAAGGTTAATAGTGGGTGAATAGTTAGAGATAGTCAATAGTCAGTAGTGGTAGTTCAAGAGCAATTAGTTTTTAGGGTAGAGTAGAAAGAGAAGGCAAAGATTGTTGTCAAGACATTGTTGCAAAAGACATGTAAACTTCATTGAAGAAATGGTGAATTCTATGTGTTGATTCAACAATTTGCATGGTCTCTATACTTCTCAAATTTAATTTCATGTTATTAGATGAATGGAAGAAATTTGTATGATCAATGGTGAAATTTGTATATCCATACTACTAGCGGTTTGTTGATTGCAAACTTGCCTTGCGTAGTCAACTGGAATCATTCAACTTAAGCTTAACTTCAATTATCGCTTCTTCATTGATATGCATCAACCTGACGATGTCTATGCTTGTAGCGGTGATCTGAACATCATAAAGCTATCCTTAGAAGATCGCACTAACCTTGTGGAGATGATCATAGCATGTCAAAGCAAGACTTAGTTAGAGTTTCATCAAAGGTCATCCATTGCTCCTACATTCTTCATGTTAGAATTAGATTCCTCTCCAACCCTTATCATTTTTTCCCTTTTTTAAAAATCAAAGATCAGTAAAGACCCACGTTCCAGTGATATACAAAGTAATCAGACGCTCAGGTCATCAAATGTAAGTCCCCTTGTGATTCCAGCAAAATCACATCATACCACAAGAGCTTATCCACACATAGAGACCCTACATACAAGAACCTTGGAGTTGCCTCAATTGATCCTTAGGCGAAATCTTCAGCATTCGGGGAAACTTTGTTCAAGAGAGGATAAGAAACCTTGGTATTTTATTTTGTGTTCGCATGTGCATAAAAGACACATCAACACTACCTAAACCATATTTGATCAATCTGATATAACATATTTCATGTGTTAATGGATAAAGATTGCACCTAATACTATTTAGTAGTATACACATATATGTGCATAACATTGGTTACACGAGTTTGAATGTGATTGCAAATTCCTAATTCAGATCAGAAATTCACCTTTTAACTGATCCATCATGTATCCTGTAGTAAAGGTTCATCCAAAGAGGATGCATCTGCATACCCGGTTTTGACCCTGGCCTAGAATTTTTGGAAGGTAAAATCATCTATTGGATCAAATTGGAGAAATAAAAGATTGAATCTCTAGGAACCAAAAAGTCAAAGTAGAAGGGCTTGACAGGCAATGAAATATATTTGCACTTGTCCATTTAAGAAATACACTCTAGTAAAAGAGAAATTTCCTCTCCCAACTGGGCTTTTCACCCCTTAATTGTTTTCCCTAAATATGAATCTTGTGTTTATGTTGCTTCTCTCATTTCAGCACTTCATTTCTTTGTGAGCCTTTAATTCCTCCCAATTGACAGTGCCATTTGAATGTCCAGCATAGTAAAATAATTTTCTTATTTGACTCTCTAGTTTCTAATTTTGAGACTTGTGGTGAAAATTTTGTTAACACATAGGATTTGTGTGTATAACCATTTTTGCAGATTATTATCAAGTTGTGTAGGTTGTGAAGGGGCAACAAAGACAAAATCTACAAAGAAAAAGCTGAAGAAATACAAGAAAGCCATGAGTTAATAGTGAGAGAAAATAAAGCTCTTTGGGAAGAAGTGTACCATTTGAGAAAAATATTCAAGAGTTGAAAAAAGAGAAGGAACATCTCAATTTCTAAATGGAATCCTTCAATAGCTGCAACAAGAAGAGATAGCAAAGGATGAACTACTCAAGCTCCATGAAGAGAAAGATGAGACTACAAAGAAGAGTAGGACATTCCCCACTCAAGAATAACAAAAAAATGAGGTATGCAAGGAAAGCGTCCATGTTTTCTTCAATGGTTTTAACCTAATAATTTTACTAGCAAGTTTGGAAGGCATACCAAGGGTATAAGCTCCAAGTTGCTAGAGAAGATGAGAAACAATGGAAGATTACTCGGTAAAGATGGCAAAAGAATACTCCAACCCAACATAGTGAATGAGAGGCCACCATATGAGGATCTTGAATGTGTGAGCATGTAAATTAGTGAATGCTCAAGAAGAGGCCTATACAATGCACAATCCAAAACAGCCTGGAGTGAGAATGTTTCATCATGAGCAAGCAACATGGCCAATTCAATGCTTGGTGATGTAACAAACTCCTTTGAAGGTAAGAATGATGAGCACACAATTATATTGAGAAGGGGAGTGAATCAGTACAATACAATATTTTACTTTTTCAACTTAACAATCACAATAACATCAATTGCACATTATCAATAACAAGAAGAACAAACAATTTACGTGGAAACCCTTACAGGTGAAAACCATGGCAAAATATTGCTTATATAAACTTGTCTTACAAATTTTGTAGACACCAACCCACTAGAGACACCAATTCTCGCAACTGAGCACCAACTAAACAAGAGACACCAATCTCTTAGATATGAGAGGCACCAACCTCCAAACAAATAATTGTTCTTCTAAAGATATTCTTACTTACAATGCCTTCTTGAATATACCTTCTTCAATTAATGATGATCTATTGATCCACCAATATAACGATCTTCTTGTTGACAATCTTGATGCAATTGTCTACATATAGCTTTCTCTTCAAATCTGCATATGCTTCTTGTTAAATCTGCTCTTGGATGATGCACGTATAATCCTTACTTTACGCATATGCTTATATAAGATGTATCATATACATACTAAAATACCCTTTCAATATTTCTGCTCTTGTTCTCCTCAAATTGAGGTAATTATCATTGCATGAATTCACATACACTTCCGCTCTCTTGATCTGATTTAAATCTGAATGATCTACATTTGTTGCATTATTTTCTATGATAGAATCTGGTTGCAACTAAATCTGCTCTGCTCTGAAATAATAATACAATTATTCTGCTCCACAATAATCTGCTGTCTTTATTAGATCTGCTTAATAGTTCTGCTCTGCTGAATGATAATCTTTTTATTACTCACTCATTCTCAAATCTGCTTTCACCTTTCTTATATATATCTACTCAGATTTTCTGCTTGTTAATCTGCTTTATAACGAATGATATCTCATTTTGTTCCTTATGTTTTTTAACTCACATTCCATCTTTTTTATATCTCTTCACACCTCTTCCAAAGAGGAACAACTTGTCCCAAAGATGGCGATTGCTTGAAAAGGGTCAGCCTCTAAATTTAATTTATTTCCATTTCCTTAAAGGTGGCAACCTTAATTTCCAATGCTTGAGCACTTATTGTGGAGGTCAGCCAGCATGACTTAGATGGATTAGATGAAGTTTGTCACAGCCTTGATTAAGGTGAGGTCATCCCCTTTCAGCATATGTAATTAACACTTATAAACAGAATTTATATCCTCTATTTTGAACACTAACACAGAGAGATCGGCCACTATTTTTATTAGTCTAAGGAGACATCTTAGTCATAGAAGTTGGCCAGCATAAACAACTTTCAAGATTTATTAGTGATTTACCCTTGAATAGCAATTAGTGGCCTTTGGCCTTCATTCAATTTCGTTCATATGTCTTTGATATCAATCACAACAATCTAACAATCTCCTTTGACATTAATGACAATTTTCCAGCAAAGAAAGCATATCAAGCTGACGTACAAGATATCTTGGAAAAGCATAATAAAATCTTCAACAACATCCCACGCAGCTTTTCAATGCCCCACTCAAGCACCATGAATTTTTGGGCATGTCATTCGGTTTGACAAATGCCCCACGAACCTGCTGATCATGCATGAACCAAATTTTCAGCAAGCAACTGAGAAGGTCCATCCTTGTTTTAATGGCATTCTTATCTATAGCAAGACGTGGGAGGAGCACTTACCGCATAGTAGAGAGGTGTTAGAAATTTTAGAAGCACAAACTCTTTTTGCAAAGGAGTCAAAATGCAAGTTCACCATGACAGATATTCTATATTTGGGGCACATTATTAATGCAAATGGAGTGCAGGTGGATATAGAGAAGATCACAGTGATTCTGGATTAACCTCCCCCAAAGCCTGTGACATAGCTACAAGGATTCTTTGCCTTTACAGCTACAACAGAAGATTTGTTAAGGGATACTCTCAACTCATTGTCCCCTTAACTAATCTAACAAAAAATCAAGCTTTCACTTGGAATGAGATTACACCTCGAGCATTTGACAAATTGAAGGAAGTAGTGAGCTCATGTCCCATTTTAGCTATTCCTAATTTCTCCCTCCCTTTTTGTATTTAAATATGATGTATCGGGAGAAGGTATCGGAGCAGTGCTTATGCAAAACAAGCACCCAATTGCCTTCAAGAGTTGAAAATGCATAGAGGTGAAAAGGTGATTCTCCATGTATGACAAGGAAATGTTGGTTGTTATGCACACATTGATCAAATTCAGGCAATACTTGATGGATGGTTGATTTGTGGTCAAGACTGATCACAATAGCCTCAAGATTCCTTAAACAAACTAATTTGAACAAGTGGCAGCAAATGTGGGCAAGAAAACTTCAAGCATGTGACTTTGACATTGAAAATGTTAAAAGGGAAGAAAAATGTTGTTCTGATGCATTATTGGAATATTTTCAATGTCTTGTGTCTCTACTAATTGGAGGGCAAAAATCATAATAGAATATGCTAAGAATGAATTTGCAGCTGATGTGTTGGAAGGGAAGCTACTAGATGACTGATATACATTGTGTGATGAACTCATTCTCTACAAGGGAAGAATCTACTACTTGTCGAAATCAAGAATGAAAGGAAAGATGTTGAGAGCAGTTCATGATACTCCTTTGGTGCATCACATTAGGTATTTCATGACCTGTAAACAAATTGGGTAAAAATTCACATGGAAGGGACTCAAGGATAACAATGTATCATTTGTCAAAGCCTTAAAACAAAGCAAACATTCCTAGCTGGTACTGCTGCAACCCTTACCTATCCCTAAATAGAAGTGGGAAAATGTTTCAATGAATTTCATCACTAGATTTCTTGAAGTCCAAGGTAAGGACTGCATACATGCTGTGGTGGGCAGACTCATTAAGTATGCACATTAAGTAAGGCACCACAAGTTGCTGATCTGTTCTTTAAAGAAGTGTTGAAGCTCCATGGGCTACCCAAGGGCATCATAGAAGACAGAGATAGTCATTTCTTAAGTTTGTTTTGGAAAGAACTCTTTCTTTTGGTAGGAACTGAGCTCACACCCAGCACTAGATATTGCCCACAAACAAATGGCCAAACTGAGATTGTGAATGTTAGAATATTTAATCTTTACTTGGCTTAGGTTTATTTGTATTTAGTTTAGGATATTCCTTTGGAATTTCTACATGTAATTTGTCCTCTAGTACATGTGTGAGGACAAGTCATTTCTTTTATTTTCTTTTATTAAGGAATATTAGATTTCCTCCATAAGAGGATGTGGACACATGGCACACACATTTTATGAATGGTGGCATTCATAGATTTGGGAGTTACTTTGTAACTCCTCTCCTCATCTCTATTTAAGAGATGTCTCCTCTCTCATTTCTTCTTAATGAAATTATTGTAAAGAGCTTCTTTTTCTTTCTCTCTCTCTCTCTCATTTTAGGCATTGCCTCATTCATAATATCACAAGGGGTTTTTCTTTGCTTTTCCCCTTTCAAAAGTTCTTGTGCCTCCTCCTTCACATTTGGGTGATTGCTCCAAGGTTTTTTGCATTTCTCTTGGTAACATTTACTTTATCAATAAACTTACTTGGATTTTATTATTATTTCCTTGCTCTTGTATTTCCTTTCATGGTATCAGAGCAGGTTTATAATCCTTGTTTTAAGTTGTCATTGATGAAGGTTACCATTCTATGGAGTTCACCTTCTTAGAGGCATTCTTGATAGGAGAAGTTCTTTCTCTAATATTTTCTATTGTGCAGGTTTTGGTTTCAGATTTTAAATTTTTTTTCAAACTTGTTAACAAATTTGCCTGCAAGTTCAATCTTCTTAGATTCTATTTTTTTTTAAATAAGCTTTTGAAGGCTTGCCGCCAATGTTTCTTCTTTCTAGTTTTAAGTTGTGGCTTTGGAAGGCTTGCCACCAAAACTCCATTTCTAACCTCTTTTCTTGCATTCTATAATTTATATTTATCAGTTTGGAGGGCTTGCCGCCAAAACATTTTGCATTATTCAGTTGCTTTTCTATTTATTTGGAGATTCTAACATTTTATTTCACTTGCAGATTATTACTGGTTTATTTTTCTTTTCTATCTATTTCTGTTTGATTCAGAGATATATTTTAGTTTTTTTTTCTCTAACATTTCTTGCAGATTATTATAGATGTATTTTCTAACAGTTTCTGTTTGCAGATTAAAAAAAAAAAACTATTTATGTTTCTCTGCTGTAGTAATTTTGTTTTTTATATTATTTCAATCTTTTGTTAAAACTTTCATCTTTCTGTTTAAATCTGTTTGAAATAATTCTATTAAATCTAAATTTATTTCTTTTTAAATCTGAATCTATCTATTTCATTTACTTCAAACTCTGTGTTTTCTAACTGCTTCTTGTGCAGACTTTAATGACAAAGATCTCTAGTTTCAATTTCAGAATCAATTTTATTATATCTCTGTTATTACCTGCCCTCAGTCTGCAGCAAAAAAAATTAAAAAATCCGATTTAAAAATATATTCTCTTCTACCTGCTTCGTGTAACGTCTCTGCATGTTCTTGATATATATCATCATTTAGTCTATGTAGATTCTCTGTTTGTCACGTTTTCTCTCTGATTTTACTGTTATTACCTACCCTCAGTTTGCATTTTATTTTGTTCTGGTTTTCCTGCAATCTGTGTTTTAACGCCTCTGCCCTTTATCATTTCATTGCTTACGTTTAATTCCTTTCTCTAAAAGCATCATTTACTGCTCTTTTATAAAACTTTAAACTTCATTTTCTTAATCTCACGTATAAAATTATATTAAAAACTTTATTTAAAATAAGTTATAAAGTTTACTTTATTTAGAATATAAGTAAAGTTTTCTTTTATTATTAAAAGTTTTAAAGTTTTTTAATAAAATAAACTTTTTCTAAATAAAACTAATTTTTTAATTTTTTTTTAATAATATATATATAAATTCAAACTTTTTTCTATAAAAGTTTCTAAAAAAATATAAAGTTTTTTAAGATTTGAAAGTTTTTTTCATAAAAATTTAAAGATATTGTTATTGAAATTTTTAATCAAGGAGGTTAATTTTTGTTTTTTACTCAAAGGGAATTTTTTTTACTAACCACTATTTTGCTATCATGTCTACTTTAATTCCGGAAATCAAATTAAATAGTTCTAATTATCATTCATGGAAAACACATATTTCTTTTATTTTTTGTTTCAAGCATCTTTTGAATGTTGCAACTGATAAAACCTTTGAGCCCGCTACAACTGCTCCTCAAGCCGACCAAGACAGATAAAAGACTCAAAATAAGGAAGCACTTGGTTTAATTGGTATTTCAATGGTTCTTGATTTGTATGTTCTAATTGGAAATTGTACAAAAGCGTATGAAGCTTGGGAAATTTTTAAAACAACTTATGATAGCTCAAATGAATCCCGAAAAATTCAGCTTCAAGATCAACTTGAAGATCTCAAATATACAGATTTTAAAACTATGGATGAATTCTTATTAAAGTTTGATTCTGTTAATAGTCAATTAATTGGTTTAGGAGTTACTCTAGCTGATTTGCGTTTAATTCATCTTATTCTTAAAAAATGTCTTCCTCGTCAATTTCAACAATTTATTACGAATATTCATGCTCAACTTGCTATTCCTAGCTTAGCTACTCAATTAACTTATGATATTTTTCATAATTTATTGCTTCAAGAGGAAGCTAAATTAATTCAATTCAATACCCTTAAAAATAGTGAACATGCTTTTATGTCTAAAAACCAAAATCACAATAATAACTTTAGATCCAATAATAATAATCATAATCATAATAATAATCACAAATCTTCTAATTATCAATCTCAGTCTAAATCCTATCATAACAATTCTCATCATAATAATATGTACAATAATCAAAGGAATAATTCTCAAACAAGACCCCATTGCACATATTGTGGGAAAGATGGACATATTATTAATAATTGTTTTAAGAAGCAAAATGGTAAAAAGCCCATGAACCAAAATAATCAAAATAATCAACAACATAAACCTCATTATAAGAAAGGTAATAATAATGGTAATTCATCTCGTCATGCATTTACTTGTACTTATAATGTTTCTCAACCACTTGAGTGGATTATTGATTCTGGTGCATCTTAACATGTTACTTCTCATAAAGAATGTTTTGAATCTTTGCATCCTGATACTTCTAATATTCATGTTCAATCAGCTAATAATCATAGGTGCAAAGTTGAAGCTATTGGTGATGTGAATGTTCCTAATGGGAAATTACATGATGTTCTTTATGTTTCAGAATTAAAATCAAATTTGATTTCAGTTCCTAAACTTTGTCAAGATTATAAGATTAACTTTTATAGGGGCATATGTTATATCATTGATCCCAACACTAATCATGTTATTGCTACTGCTAAAATTGATAGTGATAACTTATTCAAGTTCTATGAATTTGCTCCTCCAAAGTATTCTTTGCTTACTACTGTTGATTTTACTATATGGCATGAAAGACTTGGCCATCTCAATTCTGATTATATTTCATTGATGCAAAAAGCAAATATGGTTGATGGATTGCCTCGTATTGTTCCTTCTCAAATTGTTTGCAATGGTTGCATGAGTGGTAAGATGCATAGGGAACCCTTTCCTCATGGTCAATCTTGGAGGGCATATACTAAATTGCATCTAGTTCATAGCGATCTCTTGGGTCCCATGGAGAATCCCTCCATCCAAGGTTCAAGGTATGCTCTTACCTTTGTTGATGATTTTTCAAGGATAACATGGATATATTTCCTTCATAGTAAGGATCAAGTGCTTGATGTGCTTACTGAATTTCATATGTTTGTAAAAAGGCAATCTGGTTTTAAAATTAAGATTCTTTGTACTGACAATGGAAGAGAATATGTCAATAATGCATTTAATGCTTATTTGAAATCTTTTGAAATTAAACATGACCTTACCGTTCCTTATACACCACAACAAAATGGTGTGGCGGAACAGAAGCATAGGACAATTGTTGAAATGGCTAGATGTTTATTGCATGCAAAAAATATGGATTACAAGTTTTGGGCTGAAGCTATGGCTTGTGCAACTTATTTAATTAATAGAACATCTACCAAAGCCTTAAAGGATAAAACTCTTGAAGAAGCTTGGTCTGGTAGAAAGCCCAATTTGCAGAATTTAAGAATTTTTGGTTCCTGTTGACGTGTATTTTGTACACCATCATACACAGAATAAAATACCAATAGGCATCTTATCCTCTCTTGAGAAAATAGTCTCTAACTGCTGAAGATTCGCATAAAGGATCAGTTAGGTAGACTCCAAGGTTCTTTTAGTAGGGTCTCTACATGTGGACAAGCTTCCAGCGGTATGATGTGATTTGCTGTTTCCTCCAAGGGGCCTTACGTATTCCGAAAGCTAAAGATTTGCTAAACTAAGAAACTATTCAAAAATAACAAAAGAGTAGGGTTTGAAAGAGGTCTAATCTAGTCTAACCCTATGAATAACTTAGTATGGACAAGACTTGGCGAGATTCAACCAACTTCAATTTTGCCATAAGATAACAACTCAATTGAAATTAGTGCGATCTTCTAAGGTAATAAAATGATATTCAATGCATCAAAGATCATGGACACTACCACGAAGGTACATATCCAAGATACAAGAATGATTGAAGATTAAGGGGTTCAAGGTATTCTCCAGTCGACCACGCAAGGCGTTCCTACAATCAGCAAGAAGCTAGTGGTTTGGATTACGAATCCTACCAAAAATCAAGTCTCACACTATGTCCTTCAAATTAACAAGCTACTTTGATTGAGCATGACTCAAGTAAATCAAACAACCATGAAGATAACTTAAGAAAGTTGCAACGAAACACCATAACTTCAATATTTCATTGATTTCCAAATCATCATATACAACAATTGCTTGAATTTCTCTCTTCAAACTCAATCTTGCTACAAAATAAAATTGCTTCTAGCTCTAATCTCTCTTCTCTATTACATCAACTATTGACTATTACACTATTAACTATTACCAAATGAAATGAAAAATGGGGGTATAAATAGCATCCCCAGTTACAATGAAAGGTCCAGATTGAAAGTAGATCAACGGTCAAGATCATGACACCTAAACCCTAATTAGGGTTTGTTACAAATGGCCTCCTTTTTACTGAACAATATTAAATACATAGCCAAATATTAAATTTGGCACAAAAACCTAGGAGACATAAACCAATGACAAATAAGATGCCATATCATCTATAACAACCTTTCATCTAGAATCTTATTCCCTTTCCAATGTTCTTTTTTGGCATATGCAATGAATCTTGTCACGATTCCTTCGATTTCTGCAATTGGAATCTCGGGAAGATTCTTCATACTCTCTTCTAAGTGGATGACCTGATCGAATGCATCTAGGAGAGCTGCGTCCCATGAAGCTTCAAGTTCTTTCGTTCTTTCAATCAGGAGCATGGTGGCAAACATTTGATCATATTGCTCGTCTGTAACATTTGCGTCCTTGCAAAAGATGATCTTGATTCTATCCTCTAGCTCCTGCATATCCACATCTGTCTCGACCTCGATCCTTCTGACAAGAATGGTACGAAGTACCTCAAATACTCTGTCCTGGATCGGATTGATCACCTCTTCAACTTGGCCACATCTAACACTGATGTCTTCAAAGAAAACACTCTTCATATGGAGTAAGGTTGACCAATGAAACAAACTGTGAGATTCTCCCTCCAAGATCTTCTCCTGTGCTAAAATCTTCCTTGAAGTATGTCTTATTACCTTCAAGACAGGAATGATGACATCCTTGGTATGGGCAAATGCAGCTACTCTTATCATCAAATTGTGGATTATCTCAAGAACTTGGATAGCTTGATGAATAATCTTCATCATCCTTGTAACAAACTCTATGGCCACTGTATGAGATCTATCCATCCAATTACTTGTACGTTGGACCATGTTCCTGAATCTCTCTGCTTCATTGATTGATTGAAGCGGCAATGCTTGCACTGGTGATCTAGCTGGATCCTGACGTCCCAAAGGTTCATTGATGTGACTGAAATACGTCCTCCATGCACCGACCTCTCTCTCAAGCTTTCTATTCTTCTCCATTTCTTCTCTAAGCTTGTCTTTCAATGCTTCAAATGAATCGGTAGCATCATCTAAAGTTTGCTCTGCTGTGGATGGTCCTAACTCAAAAGTCTGTATATCATATTCTTCTGCTAGGATCTCACCTTCATATTTGTCTGTTGCCGGTGTAGCTATCTGCAATTTCCTGGATCCAGTCTCATCTCGAATCATCTTGGACATCTTGGTAGCCTTTCTCTTCTCTGTTACTTCGTGTGAACGTCCAACAAGGCTCTCTAAATCAATTGCATTGTCCTCGTCCTCTACTACGATCACCTTGGTTAATCTTTCCTTCAACCAATCTGGGATAATCGATCTTGTTTCTTGAACTTGAATCTCTTTATGCACTATTTCTTCTTGTCTGGGAGGAGATGTCATTTCATTGTCCTCTTTGTCTTCATCTAACTCATAGTCTTGGAGAGATCCATCTGGTGACCCTTGCTGTGCCTGTCCTCCTTTCTGCCTGTCGTTCTGTACCATAGACTCCATGGATTCTTCCACTTGAATTGTTCTCTTCTCTGGTCTAGAAGAAATACCGGATGATCGATCTCTGTTAGCCTCTTGTTTCCTCTTGGAAGATTCTCCCTTTCCAGGTCTCTCTTTCCTCTTCGAACCTCTTGGATGGAGATTGCCCTCACTGGCACATCGAAGGTTTCCTTCACCTGAATTTCTAGGATTAGGATTGCCTTCACTCACACTAGCTCCTCCTTCGGCTGGTTTCTCTTCCAAAGTGAAAGTCATAGCTATGCCTTGTTCTCTCAACTTCTGATGCTGAACGTCAACCCATTTGTGAGTACAAGACAAGACTGGTGCCATCAAAGCATCTAAATCCACGACCTCGGGCTCATTCCAATCTAACCTTATTGTTTTGCTTTCTCGATCATAGGAAGACTGGATATGTCTGCCACTGTCCTGAGCTTGGTCGGCCACTCTGTAAATCCTGCATTTCCTGATGAAATCCAAAGGTAATCTAGAATGCATTTTTCGTTTCACTTCAAGATCATCTAAGAGATTCATCATAAAATCTTCAATCTGATACTCATGTCTAAACTTCCTGCCGACTGTCTCCTCTAAATGTCCATGTGGATCAAAGCTTTCTCTCAGAGCAAAAGATGAAAAAGAATACAAGGCTAACTCCTTCTCTGCGTCATCCATGGCTAAAGCATTAGGACATACCTCAACTGAATTACCCAAAATGATAGGTACTGGAACTCCATTCTGATGTCTGTGTCTGAATGCCTTCACATATGCTGCCAACTGTCTTGTTACTTCAAGTAACACAATTCTGTCTGTCGGATATCTCGGCAACATGTATGGAGGTAAAGGACATCCATGCACCCTAATATAAGTGAACTTGGGAAACTGAATGAACCAAGCACCGTACCTCTTTATGAATTTCTGGGCATCCTGAGATAACCTGTTGTGAATTCCACCTTGCAACGTCCTTGTGATGTTCATCGTGAAAGTATCATTAACCAACCTATAGTTGCTCCCTGGCGGATGATGCAAGTAGGCATAGGAATCACAAGCTCTGACCTCGCTGGGTCCTCTTCCAATCACTCCTCTGTGAGGTAGTCCTGCGTATTCAACACTCCTGATCAAGGCATAGATGACGTAAGAACTCATGTGGAAGGACTTAGTAGCCTTGAGTCTCCTCAACTGTACGTCCAAGCAATGGCTAATCATCCTAGCCCAATGTATCGTACCTTTCCCTTGAACAATCACCTGGATGAAGTAAAACATCCACTTCTCAAAATAGAAGGCATGAGGGGCTCCTGTAACTCGGTTGAGCATGGTAATTAAATCTCTGTACTCCTCCTGGAAATCAATCCTGTGCGGTGTGTTCGGGACCTTGCTCAGACGGGGACGGCTCTTGAGTAACCAGTTCTTATTGATAATGCTTAGACAAGCATCTGGATCATCTTCGTACATTGATCTGGCTCCTTCTATACTCTTGTATATCATGTCCCTGTGCTTTGGAAGATGGAAAGCTTCACTTATAGCTTCCTCTGAAAGGTACGCCAAAGTGTTTCCCTCTTTGGACACGATCGTTCTGGACTGTGGATCATAGTGACGAGCACATTCGATCATCAACTCATGGCACTGAACAGCTGGAGGAAAGCCGGCCGCCTTAATGATGCCACTCTCTATTATTCTCCGGGCGACAGGCGATGGCTTGCCAATGTAAGGGATCTCTCGAAACTTCTTCGTGCTAAAGTTGCCTAAGTTTGTATCTCCAATGTGGCTCCACTTCGACACGATCTTGGTCTCCACTTCTTCGGTCTTCTGATCTTCTTTCATGAGAGCTGAACGACTGGTGGATGCTCCCGCCTTCGGGGTTGCCATACCTACACAACATTTCATAATAAGAACTAGATTTTGCAATAAATAACATAGATTAGAGAATAAATTTTAGGAAACTTCATGATAAGTCTTGAGTTATCATTTCCTAAAATAAAACGATTGAGCTAGGAATTCAAAATTTCAAAAAATCAAAATTTAAAATATGACGATGAATAAACAAGACAATAAAATCAAATCGCCATACCTCAATAGAGAGCTAACTCTAGAATGCAAAAAGGACAAAATCGCCTAGGCAAAAAGATCGAAAATAGCCTTCAATGTAATCGCCTTAGCAAAATAGCAATTCGCCACCTTTTGAGTTGCCTTTGACGTGATCTTCAAAATTCGTTCAAATGGATCTTCAAGTTCGCACAAATAAATCTCCAAGTCTCGCACCACCTTTGGATGATGTTAGCGTCACCTTGGATGATAGTTCGCACCACCTTTCTTGGAATGAAATTCGCACTTCTCCAAACACAATTCGCACTTTCTTCCTCCAATCGCATGTGCAAGATGATAAATAATATTGTGAAAATGAAGATTTCACCTCTCCCTTTATAGCGCTCACCTCAACATTCACCCCCAAGGCCGACTTGGTAAGAATAAGGCAATTTTAAACGATTTTTTAATAAAATAACAAGGCCGACCTTTAAAATACCAAGTGCTCCAATCGATTTTTTTATTAATTAATTAATTATTAAATGCCTTTTATTTTTAATTAATAAATTCGATTTTTTTAAAGGCAAAATAATTAATAAATATTAAGCGCAATATTTAAATGCTAATTTAATTGAGTTTTTTGAATTTATCAAACTTTAGCATTTAAAATGAATTCAAAGATGTTTATTTAGCGCCAAAATTTTGAAAATGGTAGATACGTACCTCATCGCCCTGGTCCCTTGGAGAGGGACAGGAGCGATCCACTATTTTGTTTCGATCTTGGCAATTTTGGCATTCGAGATCTCCATCTCCACGTTGAATTTAGCGTTTTGGCCAGGTCCTTTGAACTTGAATGTCTTGCTTGTATGAACAAATGCCTTTATAACCATTATCGCCCTGGTCCCTTGGAGAGGGACAGGAGCGATCTCCATGTTTTCACGTTGATCTTGCATCTTCGAACTCCAATTTTCATCATAAGGCAAATAATAACATCGCTTGTTCATTCCATGCTCGTCCCACTTGCTTTTCACAAGACATTTTGATATTTAAAGGATCATCGCCCTTGTCCCTTGGAGAGGGACAGGAGCGATCCTTGTCTTTTCTCCATTTTAAGCTCAAATTGGTAATATTTAACGTCCATTTCCCTTTGCATCGCCTTCCAAATGATGTTTAAAACCTTGTATAACTTTGTTTTGACGTGGTCTTCAAAGGATATCAGTGTTTTGGCAAATATCGCCCTGGTCCCTTGGAGAGGGACAGGAGCGATCTCCATGTCCTGGCTCAAATTTGTAAACATTTGATCTTCGTTCTTCGTTCATTGCCTTCCAAAGGACGTCCTTTACTTTGCCAACCCTTGTATTGTCTTGATTTTGAAGGAGCATGAATATTTTTGTAAAAATCGCTTTGGTCCTTGTCCAAAGGACAGGAGCGATATGAGTTCCTTAGCTTGATTGATAACACTTTGACGTTCAAAACTTTGGTATATCACCTTCAAAAGACGCCTTGAACCTTGTATGACCTTGTGAAGTCTTGACTTAACGTGATTTTTGCATGAATCGGTCAATACATTCAATATCGCTCTGGTCCCTTCCTGAGGGACAGGAGCGAACTTCAAGGTTTTGAGTTTGTTCTTGCGTTCTTCAGCTTGCCATTACCTTCAATGTGTGATATGACGTCCCTTGACCCTCCTTAATCGCTTGATGCTTGACAAACTTTCAAAATTTATGCCTTTATGCAAATTTCGCTCTGGTCCCTTGGAGAGGGACAGGAGCGAACTAGGGGTCTTAGTGTAAATCCATTCAATTTAGCAACTTTGGATACTTCATTCTTCGTTGGGACTCTTCGAAATGCCTTTATCACCCTTCATCTTGACTTGGAACGGTTTTGAACTTGAGGAAAAGGCAACATACTCACTGTATCGCCCTGGTCCCTTCCTGAGGGACAAGAGCGATTCTAGCTCTGTAGGCCTCATTTCATTTCGTCATCTTCAAAACTTATATTCAACGGATTCGTAATGTACCCTTTTATTCATCCATGCCTTGAGATCGATTGTAACTTGGCAAGAAAATCATCTATAACAAAAATCGCTCTGGTCCCTTGGAGAGGGACAGGAGCGAACTTAAGCATTTAGGGTCCTTGTTGATGTTTCATGATCTTCAATTTATCTTCAATGAGTTCATTTCACCTCTGTCCTTGCCTTCAAACATAAACTTGACTTGATCTTCGCCTGAATCTCGCCTTATGAAGAACATCGCTCTGGTCCCTGGGAGAGGGACGGGAGCTACAATGTACTTCGCCCTGGTCCCTTCCTGAGGGACAGGAGCGATTTTAGCATTCTGGGTCATTCTCCTTCATGTTTGCACTTCAAGTTATATTCATTTGATAAAACATATCTCCTTGGACCTCTTCAAATCGTCAAATCATTAAAATCCTGCAAGGACAAAGCAATATTTGATTTGTAGCTCCGGTCCTTCATTGAGGGACAGGAGCGATTTTGGATTCCTGGAGGCACCCCTGTGCTTGTGAAAATCTTCAATTTATATTCAACAGAAAGATCACGCCTTTCTCTATCATTTCCAACTCGAAATTCACCTTGACCCTGCAAGGACAATAAGATATTCGAAAACGAGCTCCGGTCCTTCACTGAGGGACAGGAGCGATTCTACTCCTACAGGCCAAAATATCATGATTTTACAAATTTTATCACTTCACAAGGCGAAAACAAATCATTTTCAATGTCCGGGATCAAAAATCAAAGAACTCAAAATTTGGTCAAAATTGGTCAATTGGTCAAAATTCACATTTCATCTTCAACACTTAGACAAATTTAAGCTCTGCACTCAAAATTCCAATTGAAAATAGACCATTCTGGCGAATTCATTGCATTCAAAATTTGCATTCAACGAAAGGAAGCTCAAAAGCTCTCAAAACTGACTGGATTCTGGCTTGAAAAGACGTTAATTAAAACCCTAAGGGTTGACCCTAAATCCAGACAACTGACTGACTAACAAAATCCTAAAAGCGAAACGAAAAGCGAGCGAAAAACGAGCAAAAAGAGGGGGTCCCCATTTGCAATGGGGCGATGTGTGAAATGGTCACAACAGTTCCAAAGCTAAATCTAAGGAGAAAAGGAAAAAATTAGATGCTAAATCTTCTCCTTTTATTTTTGTTGGTTATGATGAAAATACTAAAGGTTATAGAGTTTACAATCCTATTACTAACAAGGTAAAAGTTGCAAGAGATGTTTGTATTGCAGAAAAAGGCATTCATGATTGTTCTAAAGTGGAGGATGATGAACTTGCTCAAAGCAAAATTGTGCTTGTGGAGGACCAACCTCCTTCTCTTAACCCTACTCCTAATGCATCTCTTTCTATTCCTTCTAGTGATAGTGATGATGATAATAATAACTCTACTCCTCATGACTCTTCTTCTAGTGATGAATCCATTACTTCTAAAAGAAGACCTAAATGGTTCAAATCTTTAATTCAAGGAGAAAAAATCATACTTTTTTGTTCCCGATAAAGTATTTCAAGGAATAATGAAAATAAAGCGTCCATCGTCTAATGTAGTGACGAATACTTAGCTAGAATGGATAGACTTCAATCTAGAAGAGTTAATTATTGTAATTATGCTTTCATGACTACTATTATGAATTCTAATGATCCTAAAACATTTGATCAAGCTAAAAATCAACCACGTTGGCAAAAAGCAATGAAGGAAGAATATGATACTTTAACTTCTAACCAAACTTGGGATTTAGTTCCCTTGCCTCATGGTAAAAATCTTGTTTCTTGCAAGTGGCTTTATAAAACTAAATTGAATGCTAATAATCAAGTTAGTAAATTTAAAGCTAGATTAGTTGCTAGAGGTTTTTCTCAAATTGAAGGCTTAGATTATACTGAAACTTTTGCTCCTGTTGCTAAAATGCCTACAATTAAACTTGTGCTTGCTTTAGCTTCTAGAATGAATTGGCCTATTCACCAAATGGATGTTAAAAGTGTTTTTCTTAATGGTGATTTACATGAAGAAATTTATATGTCTCAACCTCTTGGTTTTATTATAGAAGGTAATGCACACTTAGTTTGTAAATTAAAGAAATCAATTTATGGATTAAAGCAATCTCCTAGGGAGTGGTATTCAAAGATTAATGCATTCTTTCTTTCTCAAGGCTTTATTAGAAGTAAAAATGATCCTAACTTGTAAATTAAACATAGTGAAGATGATATTATCATTATTATCTTGTATGTAGATGATTTGATTCTTACTTCAAGTTCCAATACTTTGATTTCTGATATTAAGTTTCAACTTAATCAAAAATTTTAAATGACTGATTTAGGTCTTTTACATTATTTCTTAGGAATGCAAATTTGGCAAACCTCTAAAGGAATTTTCTTATCTCAAAGTAAATATGCTCAAGATCTCATAGATAAGTTTAACATGAATGATGCTCACCATGTTTCAATCCCTATTGAATTAGGCACTAAGTTAATGCTTGATATGCAAACTCCTCTTGTTGATCCTACTTTGTATAGACAATTAGTTGGAAGTTTGAATTATTTAACTCTTACTAGGCCAGATATTGCTTATAGTGTTGGTTTGGTTTCAAGATTCATCTCTAAACCTCAACAAACACACTTTAAAGTTGCTAAAAGAATTTTAAGATATATTAAAGGAACTATTAACGTAGGTTTGTTTTATGATACAAATTCCGATTTTACTTTAAAAGGTTTTACTGATTCCGATCTAGGTGGAGATCCCAATGATGGGAAATCTACTTGTGGTTGTTGTTTTTTTGTTGGTTCAGGAGCAATTTCTTGGAATAGTAAAAAGCAACAATCTACCTCTCTTGGATCCACTGAAGCTGAATACAAAGGATGCACTAATGCTTCCAAAGAAGTCTTGTGGCTTAGACAACTACTTGAAGATTTGGGTCTACCTCAACACGAACCAATTCAATTGTATTGTGACAACCAAAGTGCCATTGCCTTGGCTAAAAGTCCAGTTTTCCATGCAAGGACAAAACACATTGCTCTCCAACACCACTTTATTAGAGAACAAATTGAAGACAAGCATGTTTCACTCCTCTATTGCAAGGGGGAAGACCAAGTTGCAGATATTTTGACCAAGCCACTTTGTAAAGAAAAGTTCCAATTTCATTGTAAAAATCTTGGCTTGCAACCCATTGAAGGGTTTGATGTAAACTCCCCAAGTAAAGCTTAAGGGGGGGTGTTAGAATATTTAATCTTTACTTGACTTAGGTTTATTTGTATTTAGTTTAGAATATTTCTTTGGAATTCCTACATGTAAATTGTCCTCTAGTACATGTGTGAGGACAAGTCATTTCTTTTATTTTCCTTTATTAAGGAATATTAGATTTCCTCCATAAGAGGATGTGGACACATGGCACACATATTTTATGAATGGTGGCATTCATAGGTTTGGGAGTTACTTTGTAACTCCTCTCCTCATCTCTATTTAAGAGATGTCTCCTCTCTCATTTCTTCTTAATGAAATTATTGTAAAGAGCTTCTTTCTCTCTCTCACTCTCATTTTAGGTATTGCCTCATTCATAATATCACAAGAGGTTTTTCTTTGCTTTTCCCCTTTCAAAAGTTTTTGTGCCTCCTTCTTCACATTTGGGTGATTGCTCCAAGGTTTTTTGCATTTCTCTTGGTAACATTTACTTTATCAATAAACTTACTTGGATTTTATTATTCTTTCCTTGCTCTTGTATTTCCTTTCAGTGAACAATGGATGGAAGTTTGTTTGAAAAGTAGGTGTGCATCAAAAGGCTCCATCTAGGTGAGCATTGTTATAACACCACTTATCACATGTCAATTAAGATGGCATCATTCATGGCTTAGTACGGGTATGAACCCCAAAGCTTTGTTGACCTTGTTCTATCAAACAGCATGTTTCTAGGAGCAAATGATTTGATCAAGCAAAGCCAAGACACTCTAAAGTCACTCGGGAATAAACTCCAATAGGCTCAAAATCAACAAAAGTATGCAGCTCACCATAGGATTGAGAGAACATTTGAGGTTGGAGACATGATGTTTGTGAGATTGCAGCCATATAAAGAATGTTCTTCAAAGTGCAGATCTGAAAAACTCAAGCCTCATTTTTACAAGACTTATAGAATTCTGAGAAGGATCGATGAAGTTGTTTATGAGTTAGAGCTGCCAGATGAGAGTAAGATTCACAATGTGTTCCATGTGTCTTGTCTCACGAGAGCGGTTGGAAAGCATATTGTATCTTCAGATAAGTTACCACTATTAGATGAAGGCGAACAAATTTTGATCCCCAAAGTATTCATGGATATGAGGGAGAGGAAGCTAAGAAACAAAAGAAACAAAAGCACCAAGGACTATTTGGTTCGATGGAAAGATCTGCCTATAGAACATGCAACATGGGAACCTCAAAAAATTGGAGCATCCAAATCTGAAATTGCTTGAGGGCAAGCAATTTGTTGTTTATAAGTAGGGAAAGATGGGTTCGGATTGCCTTAAGGCAACATCCGAACCCATTTAGGACTGGGTCCTATCCTTAAGGCCTAGCATGGCCCCAAGACAAGTCCAGCCCCATCCTCCACGCTACACCAAAAAGGACTCACGCCACAAAATATAAATTGGCGCCAAAAAGGATTGAGGCCGACCTTGGTCAAAAGATCCATATAAATAAAGTTAAAGTGCAAACACAATTCAATCATCAATGCAATCAGCGAATTAGCTCTGCTAATAAAAGTGTGAATTTATCCAAGGATTGTGCGAACTTGTCCAAGAGGATATAGGCCTCTTTTGGTGCAGACTTGAAGTGCTTAGAAGTGCAGATCTGACATACAAAAGGGATCAAATCTGGAGAAGCAAGCTAAGTATTGTATTTGTGCAATTAAGAGAGAATATATAATCTGACCTGTGGGTCTTTAATGCTGGGTTTTTCCTCCTTGGAGGTTTTCCCAGGGTATTTGCGTTTGTCTCTTGTTTACTTGTTTCATTTCTGAGTTTACTGAGTTATGGTTTAATAAAATATTACAAATCTGATTAACAAACTAGGGCATAATTAAAAGACATAAATCTGATTACTGATCTAGGGCACAAAATTAACATGGTATCAAAGCTAAGGTTATACTAACCCTCAGATTTCAGTAAGCTCTTACCTTCAGGTTGCTGTTCGTTTTTTATTAAGATAATAACGGGTGAAGTTAGAGGGCATTATCGGGTCCTCATCAAGGAGTCCTTCTTTAATTCATTGTGGAGATTCGAGTGAAGAACCAAAGAAGGAAGTAACTGATATTTCTCCTTTCAAATTTTCAGATCTCTGGAATGCAAAGTGTATATTGTGGAGTTATTACCTTATTCAAACCTTCAGAGTTGTTGATTTTCAAAATTGGTCTAAACCCTAGATTGGTATATATTTCATGATTTTTAACCCTTGATGTGATCCGATCCAATTTTAATAATGATTGAATCTTTGATGGTATGGTAGATTTATTTGCTACTAGACATGCAACTGCTATTTTGTATTGCTAACAAAATCAGTTGTATTCCCACCAATCTTCAAACCCTAGCTGACTGTGCTAAGGCACATCAAGAGGAGATTGCGAATTATGGCTTTTGAAGATAGACTGCAAAGATAGTTTCTTTTGGGGAAGCTTTCGGTTCCAGTGTCAGTGTTATCTAAACATCAACAGGTGTATTTTTCTTAACTCTTTATTAACTTTGTGATGAGAGACTTTATGATAATTGAAGGTTAAGTATTCCTGTTGAATAACTTTGTCAATTTGTTTACATGGGGTTTCTTTGTCAAGTTGTAATAATAAGGGTTTCATTTGCTTCTTATGGGTTTGTGTTTACTTAGTCTTGTAAAACCCTTGTTGGGTTGTGTGAAAGGAAAATGATATTCTCTTTGAATTAACCCGTGTTGGGCCAATCATGTTTTGAGGTTCCCTGTGACAGGTGTTTATCCTTGTAGGTCTGCAAGCAAGTTTGTGCCTGTGTTATCCCAAGTTAACATCCTTATATCATCCCTGTTGCATTCGAGCTCATGTCATTAAATGTTGTGACAAATGCAGTTTTATTATGTCAGTTATCTGTTAAAATAACTGTATGACAGGTTGCTTTCAGTTAATTGGTTATGATGATGCTCTTTCCTACATAGTAGAAGTTAGAATGTATTGTTGATTTCTTAAGATTTTCGTTTTCTATCGATAACATTTATTGGCAATCTTGTTGTGTAATCTCTTGATGGAATTTATCCTCATCTTATCTCAACAATTGTGCTATGGGTCCACCTTATTGAAAGATAGATGGACAAGATCCTTGAGATTAACATAAAAGATTGATTGTGTAGAAGTTAAGGAGGAGCGCCTCCTTTTGAGTTGGTATACTCTAACCTATGTTGGTTGATTACCTTTTATTATGTGTATTAGCATGTAATTCTTTTCTTGAGTCAAGCATTTTTCAATTTCATCATATAGTATGATTTCCTATCCCGGAGTACAGGAAATTGATTGGATCTTTCAGTGGCTTAGAATGCTTCTAAAACAGGGCATACTAAATCTTCAAGGGAAATTATTGGGATGGGCATACACTCAAAGGAAGTTCAAGTACTTTGGAAGCTGTGATTGGACACAGCTGTTGCTGAGAGGGAGTTCCAGCTATTTTGGTATATCTTAAGGGGTTATGAGATTCAGGTGTGCAGATTGAAGAAAACCCTGTATGGCCTCAAACAGGACTCTCATGCTTGGTATGAAAGAATACTTGTTAAGTTTAGAATTTTGTAAAATGATGCCGACTCTAACATCTACTTTAAGTCATCCAATGATGAAATGCTAATTATGGTTCAATATGTGGATGATTCATTTCTTACTAGTAAAGACGAACTTATCATTAGATGTAAGAAAGAACTAGCTTCAAAATTTGAAATGAAGGACTTAGGTTTAATGCATTATTTTCTAGGTCTAGAAGTATGGCAAAGGTCTAACGAAATTTTTCTAAGTCAAGGAAAGTATACTATTGATATTTTGAAAAGATTTAGAATGATGGATTGTAAACCCATGTCTACTCCTATGGAATCTAACTTAAAGAAGTTAAGTGTTTCTGCAGCTAACTCTGATTTTGCAGATCCATCAGAGTACAGGCAGTTGATTGGATCACTGATGTATCTAGTTAACACTAGACCAGACATATGCCTTGCAGTGAATGCTCTCAGTCAGTTCATGAGCTTGCCCAAACATGTTTATCGTGTTGCAGCCAAGCACATCCTAAGATACTTGCGAGGAACAGTTGATTATGGGTTGAAGCTGCTTAAGTTCAGATTGGTCAAGAGGTATTACGGACAAGGAAAACTCTTCAAGCATTCACCCACTACGATCTCTTGGACCTACAGGGACAGTCCTCAGTTGCATTAAGTAATACTGTAGATAAATACACTGTTGCAAGTGTTGCATCAAGAGAAGCAGTGTGGTTTCTCAAAATTCTTGTTGTGCTATTTTGATTTATTATCAGGGTTGTATATTGATGCCTGACAATTCAATGTTTTATGGCAGGACAATCCTATGGTGTAGATGTTCTCACCAAGTCTCTTGAAGCTTGAGATAGACTTGGAGCTGTGGAAAACATCGCCTTGGTTGAGAGGGAGTCTCAACCTCTGTGATACATTGTGTTGTATCAACCATCCTCTGCGGGCAATGTAAAATGGTAGAAAAGATCCTCTCCACCCTCTGCGGGCAATGTAAGGTGGATCCAATCTATGCTTGTGTGCGAGCTGGAAGACTATGTTATGTAGTTCCATTCTATGCTTGTGTGCAAGATGGAAGACTACAATATTTTGATTATGTCTATTCCATTTCTTGCTTGTGTGCAGGATGGAAGACTATGATGTTACATTCTTCTTTGGGAGAAGACTGAGGTAAAGACAATGAATGATGGATATGCGTGATCGATGGCATAGAAAGACTCCATGATGTGCATGAATAAATTGTGTATATATTCATGACTTGCAAGTGTGCATGTTAAAGTTTGAAGTCATCCTCCACAGGCATTACAAGATGGATACTATGGGATATTGTGCAAAGAGGTGCCAAGAGGCACCATTCAGCTAAAGTATATTAGCACAGATGAACAGGTTGCAAATATCCTTACCGAACCCTTATCCAGAGTGAAGTTCGAATACTTCAGAGACAGACTTGGTATTGTGGAAAACGGAACCCTAATTGAGAGGGAGCTCCAATCTCAGTGACTCTATCTGCAACACCTTGATCATTCTTTGCTTGTGTCCAATCTATGCTTGTGTGCTAGATAGAAAATTGTAATTATGTAAAGACCCACTTGTGTATTACACTTTCTATGCTTGTGTGCTAGAACCATCCTATGCTTGTGTGCTAGGTGGAAGACGTAATTCTATGCTTGTGTGCTAGGTGGAAGACGTATGCTTGTGTGCTAGATGGAACTCTAAAGGTTCAGATTATGTATTCTCTTCTTCCCTAGTTAAGAGGTAGTGTTGTTTATAACTAGGGAAAAATGGGTTAGGATTGCCTTAAGGCAACATCCGAACCCATTTAGGACTGGGTCCTATCCTTAAGGGGTAGCGTGGCCCCAAGACAAGTCCAGCCCCATCCTCCACGCTACACCAAAAAGGACTCACGCCACAAAATATAAATTGGCGCCAAAAAAGGATTGAGGCCGACCTTGGTCAAAAGATCCATATAAATAAAGTTAAAGTGCAAACACAATTCAATCATCAATGCAATCAGCGAATTAGCTCTGCTAATAAAAGTGCGAATTTATCCAAGGATTGTGCGAACTTGTCAAGGATTGTGCGAACTTGTCCAAGAGGATATAGGCCTCTTTTGGTGCAGACTTGAAGTGCTTAGAAGTGCAGATCTGACATACAAAAGGGATCAGATCTGGAGAAGCAAGCTAAGTATTGTATTTGTGCAATTAAGAGAGAATGTACAATCTGACCTGTGGGTCTTTAATGCTGGGTTTTTCCTCCTTGGAGGTTTTCCCAAGGTATTTGCGTTTGTCTCTTGTTTACTTGTTTCATTTCTGAGTTTACTGAATTATGGTTTAATAAAATATTACAAATCTGATTAGCATAACTTGTCAAGGATTGTGCGAACTTGTCCAAGAGGATATAGGCCTCTTTTAGTGCAGATTTGAAGTGCTTAGAAGTGCAGATCTGACATACAAAAGGGATCAGATTTGGAGAAGCAAGCTAAGTATTGTATTTGTGCAATTAAGAGAGAATATATAATCTGACCTGTGGGTCTTTAATGCTGGGTTTTTCCTCCTTGGAGGTTTTCCCAGGGTGTTTGTGTTTGTCTCTTGTTTACTTGTTTCATTTCTGAGTTTACTGAATTATGGTTTAATAAAATATTACAAATCTGATTAACAAACTAGGGCATAATTAAAAGACATAAATCTGATTACTGATCTAGGGCGCAAAATTAACAATTTTGAGCAAGGCGGAATTGTCATGTCTCGTTTTCAATTAAATCAGTTCTATAGATTTTAGATTAAATTGATTTTTATTAAGTTGTCAAAAAATATATATATATTTAAATCATGACTTAATATTAATTAATTTAATTAAATAATTAAATACTGTTATAATGTAACTTTATTAAATAAAGTTCTCCAATTATGTTAGAAATTAAAGTCGACCTAAGCTTCTAGATGTTTCCTAGAGTTCTTTATAAGGAGGTTGGTTGGGTGGAGTAAGACATGCTTATGGATTTGATAAACGGCTTATGATTTCTGGAAACAGCAACTATTGCAGTAATTATGTAATGTTTCTATAATGGTCATTTGGTTAGTTAGTTTAGGATATTTCCTTTTCATAGGCTGTTCTTATTTAGAATGTTTCTTTTCGGCCTTTTGTTTTTGTTTTAGAAACTATGCTTGAAATTGCTTATTTAAGGAGCCTTCGTCTCCTTTGTTAATAACAACATCGAATTATCATTTCATGGTCTCAGAGCTTAGGTTCTTTTTTGGCGAAAAAATTCGTGGGTTTTCTGATGCAAAAAATCATGGAAGGGTTTTGCTTGTTTTTTTTCCACAAAAATTAGGTAGTTTTTATTTTTGTTTACTACTCACGATGGCCGCTAGTAAACTTTTTGAACAAATTGGGGCATTTGTACAATTTTCTCCTCAGAAAAATCATGGATGGATTTTCTAATTTTTCTGCACAAAAAATCATTGAAGGTTTTGCACGATTTTCTCTTCAAAATCATGGTTTCTATGTTTGTTTTTTTGCACGATTTTTCCACACAAAAATCGTGCATTCTCTCTGTTGGAGGATTTTGTAATTTTGTTAATAATTTTGGTTCTCACAATTCTGATTAATTGGTTCCTTTATTTGTATTGATGTATCTGAATCACTGTCGATGCATTGTGAAGTATTTAATTTCCAATACATATGTCTCTCTATTCATATTTTATATCGAATACTTCCATGCTTGAATGCAAAATCTGTATATGCACAACGATAAAGTCTGGAATTGAATTAAGCGTTGTCAAATTAGAGGAAGATATTAGAGGGACATTTCAATGTTCCCCCTAGTCATGTTTTGTTGTGTGACTTTTCCCTTCTTACTAATGAGTCTTTTGTAAGGTCTATTCTTCTAAGTTTGCGCTAGTTGTTAGAGTTCCCCTTCCAAATATTTATTTCCTTCCAACTTTGTTTTTCCCCTTCTTTCTATTAGAGTTTCAGACTTCTCCATCCTAGCATACCTTCCATTATTCCCCCACTTTTTCCTTTGTATTTGTCAGACTTTTGGAACTATCCTTACTACCATTTCCGATCACCTTGACATGTGGAATGAATCTTGTGATATTTCCAACCTCTGAACTCCAATATTTCCACCTTTGGCTCTATTCTCTTCCCAACTCTCCAACACGTGTTATAATGTCATTTAATGGTCTATTTGTTGCCATAAGTTTTGAAGGTGGGATTTTTCCCGCCCATAATCATTATGTTGAATGCAAATTGGAATGTGTAAACTCACAAACGGCCAACCTACTCTTGTGGCAATGGATATACATAGGTGATCTTATCCATTCAAGGATATCATTTACCACTTAACATGAACCCCTATCGAAAAGTCGAGTGAGCACTTATGTTTGAGCATGGAGATCAAAGGATGAAACCCCTTTGTGAAACATATCTCATCCTAGAGTTCTCAATGAAAACAAGTTTGCAAACTAAACAACAACCTTCACCAAATTATATCCAAACAACAACAATTAACCATATTCAAACAGCATCCATAATTGGCTAGACAATCACATAGATTTGCACAAATTGGATCAAACTCTAGCAACAACTTGTATTGATTAAGATCTAGTTTCTACAGTGGATAGGATTGTTATGACAAACATTACATCAACAATTTTGCAACAAATTTTTCCAATTCTCAACAAAGCTGAACTTCCCTAGAACTCCTTGAAGCTCCAATGCACTACCTAAGTCAAAATACCCTCAAGAACCAAAGGTTTTCATCCTTTGATTCCAATAATCAATGGGGTTGTGTCCACTAATCATAATCTCCTATAGGTTCCTATCCACAAAATATCGCTTGAACACCAATTGCCTAGAAAATGCATAACATGACATGGATCATCACAATTCAAATGTCTTCCTATTTTATTTGCTTCCTACCCACAGATCAAACTAGTTGGCCTAGACAAAAATTGGCGCCAAGTCCCAAAATTCAAACTTTACACACTAGAGCTTAGATCAACCATACAAGCCTTATAGAATTTGGAGGTCTGGGGTATTTGCTTCCTTCCAACTTGGCATGGGTTAGGCAGATGCCCTAATCCCCAATCCCGATATCGTTGAGTCGGCACCCTCCTCATGCTCTAGCACAAGTCGAGTGATATCTCCAACAGCCATCAAACATGTATCAAGCCTTAGCCCCAACTTCCAACATCTCCTTAGCATGACCCCAGCAACAATCCTAACCTCCGATCACCCACATCTTCCTAGCATGGTTAGGCGGCAACCCCAACCCTCAATCTCCAAAAAGGGACATTACAATTCGATTCCAAAGTCAAAGGATGAAAACCCTTTGGCTAGCAAGTGATCTCAATTAAAAGATCACAATAGAGCTTCATTATTGTAGATTTCAATCACATTGTATCGGTTTTATTTTTGTTGGCATGAGTATGTACATGAAAGCTTAATGCTATTGTAATCGCCAAGGTGTAAACTATTTGAATCGTATTGTATCGGTTTTATTTGTTTTTGGCATGAGTATGTACATGAAAGCTTAATGCTATTGTAATCGCCAAGTTGCAAACTATTTGAATGTAATTCAATCTTCATTTGTAATAGGAGAGAGATCAGGAATATATCTATTAGTAATTTTTTGCTTATTAGAATGTGATGATAATGATAATGTGTAAATAGTGAATTGAATCTAAGTTATTTAAGATCTTATCTAAATAGGGGAACTCGATATCATTGTTTCAAATAATTAGCATTTGTAGAAAGTTAAAAATTTGATTTGCCAAACTATCTTGGCCAAGGCATTACATTTATTGTCATTAGATTTGGGAACTCAAAGGCTATAAATTATAGCTTTTTTCTTTTATTTCTCATCTAATTGAATTTAGATATTGGCATGCTGAAACTCTTGTCTTCTAATTGTTCTTGTGTTTATGTCATCATAATATTGTTTTGTTCCTAAGGTAGATTTATTATTGCGAGTTCATTATTAAAACATAAAAAGGATGCACATACGGTCTTCGAGCGCTCTGCAACTAGTACGGATCCAGGAAGGATGCCATGTCACCCTCCTCGGATTTCGAACCGGTTTGCTGGCGCTCGTGTGGTCTTCTTGGTGTCTTGTGTCAGCCTATCGTGCGAAAATCGTTTTTCCTTGTGTTGCCTTGGTGTTTGAAGGATTTGCTTGTTATTGCTTCGTGTGTTGGTTTATTCGTCCTTCTTTTTCTTCTTTGATTTTCTCTCCCTCTGCTTGCTTGTTTTTCCCTTAGCAAATTGCCCATGGGCTTAGGTTTCATTCGTGCAGTGGTTACAAAACAATCGGCCACAGTTTGCCCGCCTTCTGCCTGTTTCAATGGATCTTTCTACAGGCTCGAGCACATGGCCACTGAGGCCGCCTCGGGAGGGACCACAACTAATGGAGATAGATTTGAACCTGGGGATGATAGAGCGGCTGACGACCCTGGAGGAGGAGGAAATGGTAAGTTTCGTCCTCTCGAGTTGAAGACCCTTTCCTTGTCGCCTAATGAGGATATGGTTAAGGCTATTAGGGCTGAGCAGTCTCGCTTAAGAAATATTGCAATTTTCTTTGTTTGCATGGATAGAGAATCTTTGCCATCGAGGAAGTTTTTTGATGATTGGATTGCTAATGTGTGGAGCAAGAAATTAGGCATTCATGTTAATTTCTGCAAAATGATTCAGAAGGGTTTATTTGTAATTTTCTTGAAATCTCATAACATGCAAGATAGGGTTTTGAAGAACTTTTGGAATATCGAGTGTTCTCTGTTTAGGGCTTTTCCTTGGACTCCCAAAGGAAATGTAGAGCAAGTTATTGCTCGCTCCTCCCCCAATTGGGTTGAAATTGAGAATCTCCAGCCCGAATTTTGGCCGTTCATCTCTCAGATTTTGAAGCCATTAGGCTCGGTCCTGCAAGTCAAGGACTCGAGAACCGCCCTCCCTCACTTGAATGCTCGGGCCCTTGTTGCTCGACCCTGAGGTTGTGTTTCCCAACATTATTGTTGGGTCTCAAATCAACAGATTGGATAGATTCTAAGGAAATGCCAACTCCTATGATCAAACCCTCCAATTGACTTGGCCAACTTATAGAGTGAACCTATTTGGTTACTAACTCTCTCACTTTAGGCTCTGCAGGACCTAGGCGGGTATACCTACTCACTAGCTGTTCCTTCAACTAATGCTTTTTATAGCAGATTTAGTTTCTTAATCTGATATCTCCTAGTCTCAGAATGGCATAAGTTCCTAGAATGGAGATACAGCAGATGAGTTCAAGATTGTTGTTGTAGAAGCTATTCGATCTATGTTTCCTAATTACTTCTGTTTGCTTTAAAATAACAAATGGTGAAATATAGTGATGAGTGTAATCTGTTTTTGACCAGTGCCTTCTTTGCTGTTTGGGCTACAGAGTCATTATACTTTCTTCAGGACTTATTATGCGAGCCTGTGAGACAGTTTTTTAATCCACCCTTTTATAGACCTGTCGGTTATTATTTCTTTTGAGATCAATTTGAATGCTTATATCATATGTTGATTGAATGAATTTAACCCTACCTTTAAGGGACCAATCAATGAAGTACTGCGAGGAACAATTACAATTCGCAAGCAAAACTTTTGTTTCAACCTTATAACATGAAGCACAAATTTGATTTCAAGAATATGAATAACCTTATCACTTTAGATAATATCACAGACGATTGCCAAAACAAAGTGAAATAATCCACAACACATACGCAAAGAAAAACAACAGTTCATAGCATGTATTCCATCGAAGTTTGTAAAACTTACAGGCTGTCATACATCGCCATCTTCTTATTGTGTATTTTTTTTCGTCTCCCCTTTTTACTTTACAAAAACCATTCTCATATATATATGGGAATGAAAGCTATTCATGAAAAGAGACGTCTTTTCGAAATGCTAATCATTAGTTTAAACGTTTCTAACAAACTTAAGCAAAAAGAGATTAAGAATTCCTAAATGATGAATATAATCATCATCTTTAAAGATTTTGATTTTAGCACTCTGTTTCTTCAATTCTTCTCCTTGCGACAAATATTTGAATATCATCTGGTTGACGGTAGGGGCCATGTCTTTACTTCGATCCATTTCTGACAAAGCCCAATCTTTGACGCTGATAAGCTCATTCCGCAAGTCCTCCAGGGATATTACATCTCCTTCTTTATAGACCGAGGGCATTCCAATAGGTCTCCCATCATCCAATTCCTTGAGATCTTTCCTTAGTGCATCTTCGAGTTTAACATGATTCTCCATGTACGCTATCCCTTCAGTCTTCTCCTCTGTCGTCATTGTATCGACACTATTCAGTACTTCATGTAGTCGTGCTTTTAATCTCTCATGCTCTGTTAATGCCTTTATAGTTCCATTATATACCTTCCAATATGGTTCGACATGCGAAAGCATGGTGTTAAACCGATGTCCGATGATATCATTGACTAGTTTATCCATCTTTTGTTGGATACTATTTGCATGTTTGGTGGCTTTATCTGCTTGATACTTCCAGTACAGAGCATCGGAAACATCATCCAAGCTACGTCCTGTGGGATATGAGGTGTATTCGCTTATGGGAGTCTCTGTCTCAAGTTGCAATATTTTTGCTTGCAACTTTTGATTCTCCTCTTTTGATTTTTCATACAACCCCTTATATGTGATATTTTCTCTGACCAAAAATTCTGTCTGGTCCAGGTTTAATCTGGCAACATCCAAGTTCAATTTAGCAGTGCCCCTAGGGTCAGTCTTTCCAACCTGATGAACCATGAGGTGTCCAAAGGTTTCTTCAATATCCACAATGATAGGCCTCTTCCCCTTTGGATATAATGCCCATTGTAGGAGAGCCTTCTTGTCAGGATCATATCCAGAGCCTAGGAATAATTTGTCTATCTCCTGAGGCAACACCTGTTGATTCAAATCTTGCTTTTTCAGGAACCCATCAAACAGAAGTGCTGAGTTTATATCCCAACCAGAAAAGATGATTACACCGGCCTCTTTTAGTAATTTTCTCCCTTTCTCAGGGGTCATATCTTTCATGAGGATATCAATCTCATCCTGCAATTTCTTCATCTGTTCTTCTTCTGGTCTTCCAGCCATGCTTCGTTTAACATGTGCTCCTTTGTACTGGTACAAAAATGAAAGGAATTCCCTCAGCAACAAAATCTTCATGTTCAGTCATCCTTATATCGACGACATCCTTAATATTAATTTCACCAGTGTCCATATTCATCTCTGCTTCAAAACCAGGAGGATAATCTTCTCTAGGAGAATCAGCAGGGATACTACTAGCAGTTGATTTTGGTGACATGTGAGCTAAGGGTTGACTATCCTTCTCAGTATTAATAAAATGAAGGAATTGTGGGGGCACTCTATGCATGATCTCTGCTTCATGTTGAAGCAGCCTTTTAGCCACTTCCAAAGGATCTTGGAGATTTCCAATTAGATCTCCATCTATCATTCCCCTTGCCCTTTTCCATTTGTAGGCCTCCCAAGTCAACCACTCTTTTCTCTCAAAACCCTGGCCTCTTCTCTTTCAAGATTTTTAATCAGGTCATCTGGCATTTTGGCTACATGTATTCCAGCTTTGAGTTTTTGTGACGCTCTAGCAGCTCTTATATACCCTTTAGGATCGAAGTTCTCTCTAGGCTCACCCAGAGTCATGCCATAGTAATCTAACTTATTCTGTAGTAAATGATAGCTTTTTGAACTTTTAACAATAAAGTCAGAAAAAACCAATAAACCTGGAACGATGGACTGCTTATCGGAATCTGTAAGGTGTTTGGCACTGACAATAGATAATTGTCTTACAATCTCCAGGCTAGCCACCCTGTTTGGTACTGTAATTGGAAGCATGTGTGGTTTTCCTTCATACCCAAATACCCTGATTTCTGTGTGATTATCATGGCAATACCAATCACCCCAATTATGATCAATTTGTGACTCTGGAGAGAAGTCCTTTGGCCTGAGGAATCTCTTAATTTCAAGGGACAAAGTATAATCCCTGTGTTGCCCAAAAGCTGAACTAAGAGGTTTCACAAAATATTCTTGAAAGTGCCAGTACTGGTTGTTCATGAACCTCTGGTCCCATGCAGAAACCCATAACTGAACTGGCTTCTTCAAACCATTCTTATCATAAGATCTAATGCAGAAATCATCTGACCAGAAGTTAATCTCTTGTCCACAATAAAGAATAATATGCATTAACAAGGAGTACAACGAAAAATGAACATTCACAAGGTCCCCTTTCAACTTCTCCAACCCATGATTTAAGGCATCTGCAACATAAGTGGCAAAATCAAATGACCTAGGGTCTTTTGACTGTAAATCAGCACACAGAACCATAACCCCAATATCCATGAGTGGATGAGCCTCTAGGCCTAATACTTGGGCTGCAGCATAATATGTATATTTAAAATATGGATGGAAGTGGTTGACATCAAACGGCACCTTGTCATCTTTGCTGAACGGAACAAATGACCCACCCACTTTTGGCCGGTGAATAGGTAGTCTCCAAGTCCTGTAGATGTTTTCCAAGCTAAAGAATTCTTGTGAAAGTTTCTGCATATCGATTCTCTCCTCCATCTCCCAGTCTAAATCAAATACCATATCAATAGTTTGTTTGTTAATCACCACTAATGGATTCCCTCTGTAATCGCATATGGTTTTGGTTCTCGGATTATAACAATTTACCAGAGCTTTCATTAATTCAACATCTACAAACACGTTCGGGACTACCAATTTCCCTAAGTTTTTCTTCCATAGATTACTTATGGGCTCAGGAGCATCCCTTCTTTTGTAGCTAAATAAGAACAATTCATGTCCTCTGATTTCAGTCCAAATGTCTCCTAGATTTTCAAATCTATCCTCCAATCCTTCTTCTTCGCTTTTGATCTTTTTAGACCTTACACTAGATGTGGGACACTGGTCTAACAAATCCTGAGTCAGAGCTCTCCCTTCCTTCTTTTGTCTTTTGGGCTTCTCTTCAGGGTTTAGTTCTTTTCCTTTCCTACTCTTTTTAGAAGAAGATGAAGAAGGTTCCATGATTACAGCAAATACGAGAGACAACACTTACTTGGAGAAATGCCCAGCTCTTCTGATTGTCGTTCACAAGTTTCCGCAAGTTCTTCGCAATTTTCAGTCTTTTGGCATTGATCTGGCTCTTATGAAAATTCAATCAGTTCAACTGTAATCGTATGGGCAACTTGTGCACAGTTAATGTTCTGCGTCTACAACGGCTACTCAAGTGTTTAAACTTAATTGCAGATGTGACATTCTTCACTTGGGCCTTTAACTCTTTCGCGGGAAGTGCAGTTCGACCAAAATAATCGTAATTCAAGCTATCGATGAAACCCTTGTCTTCGGCCGAGTGCTTAAATCTTTCATCGAAAGCCCATTCTCTTCGATATTATTCTTTCGGTGAGTAGCCCATGTCGAGAAGCCACTTTCAAGACTCATCGAAATCATTTTTTCATCGACAAACCTTTTTTTCAATAGGTCACTCGCAAGTTTCATCGAAATCATATTTCGATGAGTTCCTTTCTTCGGTGAAGGTTCATGTATGTTCATCGACAGTCCTTTTCCATCGATATCCTCCTTTATCGATAAAACACCTTTGCTTTTGTTCGACATTATGTCATCGATGAGATTTTGCATTTCGATGAATGCTTTATGAGTTTCTTCGGTAGTTATATTTCTTCGAAATCACTTTTTGCCTTTTGTTTTTCACTTTTTCGATGAAACTTGGAGTATCGATGAGCGGTTTTCTGTATTCATCGAAGGTGACTTTTTGCCGAAATACTTTTGTTTGGTGCTTTACATACTTTATTTCGATGAAAGTACTCTTTCGATGAAGCTTCTTTTGAAATACTCAATACAATTTATTTGCCGAGAAATCTTGTAACCTTTACGCTTATGGAAATATTTTTTTTTTTTATTTCAAATATACTGTTCAACAATTATCTCTCTGGAATTTGAAGGAGAAAGATTTGCTTGGGAATTGTCTTTGTTGGGTAAATTGGGGGCATGTTTTTTCTGTAAAAATAATGGGCATATGAGAAAGGACTACCCTTCTCTGAAGAAACCTCACAATGCTAATTTTAATATTGATGATAAAAATAACTTGAGAAGTGACAATAGTAAAATGCCAAAAGTTGTTTCTTCCTCGAAAAAAGGTGTTTCTTTACCAACGGATACCCCATCTAACATGGGCAAGTAGAAGGTTAATTCTGGCTTAGAGTGCCCAATTGGTGATAGTAGTGGACATAAATTTGTTATTCTTTCCAATCCTCTATTCGAGGATGAATATGAGGTTGTTCAAGCCCCTCTCATGAATGATCCCCCCAATATCTTTGTCGGATGTCAATCAGTACAAGCTAATCCTTTTTAACTCTAATCAATTAAGGGTTTTGAACTCTTCCCCCCAACCCAGATTGAATGCTCAACAACTTGCTCTTCAAAGTATTAAGGAGAAGGCTGGTCTATTAAGAAATGCCACTATAGTCCCACCCAAGTTGAGGTTGAGCAACTCCTTACCTAGTATCATGAACTCCGTGGTGGATGGTTCCTCAAATAAATAGATTGTGCCCTTTGGCTCGGATGGTTTAGCTAGCAGTAATGCTGATCAGTTTATAGAGGTGGTTAGTAAGAAACTTAGAAAGAAAAGAAAAACATCTGATAGACAATCTCTTTCCAATGATAATAGTAAAAAAGTTAATGAGGTGCCTGAGCGCTTTATTAATAGACTGTACAAGAATCAAAAACCCTCCTCCAAATAGTTCTTATGATGATGCACATACATAGCTGGAATGTTAGGGGCCTGGAGATGTCTGATAGAAAATATGTGGTCAGAAAATGGTGTAATAGCATCAAGGAAAAAGACATCATATGCCTTCAAGAGATCAAAGTGGTAGGGTTTCATGCTTATACTATGTTGAAATTTTTGTGGGCTCAGGCCATAGGGTTCCACTCCAATCATGAAAGGGGTAAAGATGGTACTGCCATTATGGTTGGCCCTAAGTGGGCAGATAAGATCATTGCTAATGGTGTCTCCACCTACCAAAGAGCCTTGTGGATCACCTTTAAGGAGAAGGATTGTGTTTTTGGTATTTGCAACATTTATGCTGCTAATGATTACAGAGACAGAGCTAGACTTTGGGACTGGCTGACAACCGGTTTGTCGAATGCCCATTGGAACTTTGTGGGTGATTTTAACATGATTGAACATGGTGAGGATAAAAGCGGTGGTAATAAACATTGTTGGAAGGGTAATGAACATTTTTTCTAGGCTAAATTCAAAAGGATTTTTAATCTGATAGACCCCATGGAGAAGAAAAAGGGTTCCTTTCATGGTATCTAGTTCACATGGTGCAATAATCAAAGTGGTAAACAGAGAATGTATTGTAGACTGGACAGATGTTGTGCAGATGCCTCTTTCTTTTCCTTCCTCCCTCAGAGAATGTATTGTAGACTGGACAGATGTTGTGCAGATGCCTCTTTCTTTTCCTTCCTCCCTCAGAGGGGGCAAGCCCCCATTTGTGTCTCCCCTACTAGCATTTCGAATCATTCTCCTATATCTGTCACTGTTGATTTGGACCTTGACCCCTCCTTTGTGATTAGACATAAAAGGGAAAATGGTTTCAAACTTAATGTCTCCTTGCTCAATGATGAGGATACTCGTGAAGCTATTAAGATGGTCTCTCAATTGACTAAAGTTTGTTCCTCTCACCTTGGACCTAGGGAGTAGTGGGAGGCCCTTACTGCTTCTTGGAGGAAAATGTTTCAGATCATTGGTAGGAAATATGCTATGGACAGATCTAAAGAGGAGTCCTTTCTTCAAGCTAGGCTTAATGAGATTGAAAAGGAACTTCAGGGTAAGGGGAATGACCTAAGTCTAGAGGGAGAATTGTCCTCGATCAAGAACCTCTTAAGGAAACTGCAAAACTTCAAGATCAAAGGGCGGAAGGTTAGAGCTAGAATGAACTGGATTAAAGGTAATGATAAGGGAACCAGTTATTTCTTCAATCTTATCAGAGCTAAGAACAAGAGGGAACTTATTGAAGTCAACAATTTAACCACTAATGATCCGATAGCCATCAAGGAGGCCTTCTTCAGTTTTTACAACGGTCTCTTCTCTTCTGAGCATGGGGATATTAATCACTAGGCCCTCAAGAAATGCTTATTATTAATCCCTAAGAAAATTTCTTGTGAGGAAGCTAAGGCTCTGAGCCATAAGATCTCTCTGGATGAGATCAAAAGTGCTATTACTTCATTAGCCAATGGTAAGTCTCCAAGGATAGATGGTTTACCTGCTGAATTCTATAAGAAGCACTTGTATTGGGTAAGCTTGGATCTATTTGCATTATATGAAGATGTTTTTATACAGGGTTCCCTTGGAGAAAATATTAATAAAGGTGTTATCAAGTTGTTAACTAAAGGTGGGGATAAGACTCAGGTTAAAAATTGGAGACCTATCACCTTATTGAACATCTCATACAAAATTATTGCAAAAGTACTGGCAAGGAGAATTGTTGGACTGTTAGATAAGTTCATCTCTGCCACACAAACTGGTTTCATAAAAGGTAGGTATATTCTGGAAAACTTGCTTACCAATTGGGAGGCAATACTGGGCTAAAGATGATAATCAGAATTTTGCAATGGTCCTTTTGGACTTCGAGAAAGCATATGACAGAATTGAGTGGCCGTTTGTTAGAGGAATGTTAAAAGCTTTTGGTTTTCCTTCATATTTTTGTAGATGGATAGACATTCTTTTTAAGGACTCCTCCACAGTCGTTGAGGTCAATGGTGAACTGTCTGAGTCTATCCCCCTAAGGAGGTCTATAGGGCAAGGGTGCCCCATTGCCCCAGCCCTGTTTGCCATTGTTGTTGATGTTCTTTATTACATTCTAAGGGCCTCGGAACTTGGGCCCTCTATCAAAGGTCTTAATCTTCCTAATGTTGATGATTTGATTAATACTCAATTCGTTGATGATACTGCTTTATTTTAGCCCTGAATGAGGAAAACTTTGATAATGCCATGGAGAGACTTCAGTTTTTTTGTCTGGCCTCTGGTGCTAAGATAGCTCCTCACAAATTTACAATGCTATGGTCTGAGACTCCTCCAAATTGGATCCCATGCAAAGGTTGGCAATGGGCACGAGCGAACTCTATTGTAAGATATCTTGGTATCCCCTTTGCTATTAATCCGTCTACTTAGGATATGTGGCAGTGGATATACTCTAAAATTGAAAAGAAACATCTTAAATAGCAGACCCACCTGCTCTCCTTGGTTAGTAGAGTGCAGATTGTTCAAAAGGTTCTCTCCTCCCATCATATTTATTGTGCCTCTACATGGGTGTTTGCCAATTATCAAATCAATAAGATTGAGAGGATTATGAGGGACTTTTTATGGTCTGATGGGATGGGGCACAAGAAGAGGCACTGTGTGAACTGGAATTGGTGTTGCAGACCTAGATGTATGGGTGGATTGGGTATCAAGGATATAAGGGCTCATGGCATTGCTTTAGCTTCCAAATGGATTGTAAAAGCCCTATAAGGTAATGAACCTTGGAAGGTGCTGATCAGGAACAATATTGAAAGGTCAATTGTTAAGAAAGGTAAAAAATGGAGGAATATCCCTTTATGTGATATTGTATTAGGGGATTATAGCACGAAGGTATTTGGTTCCAATGTATTTGCTTCGTTATGGAAGGCATGGTCACAAGTAAGGAGGTTACTCCCCTCTAAGGATGCAATAGGCAATTCTCCATCATATGATGTTGTGGATAGATCTATCTGGTGGGGGGTGAACTTGAACAATAAACCGCTTGCTTTGACTCAAAGTTGCTCTGCTAAGATATGGAATGATAAGGGTATCTCTTTGATTATTAATGTACTGATTGACAACCAACTTGGTTCTTGGGTTGAGATTAAGTCTAAATATGGGATCCTTGCTTCACAAAAGAAAACACATTCTCTCATTGGTAAGGCTACAGGTTGTTTTTTCCCTGGTAAGATCTTGGATACTGTCTCCTTCTTGAAACAACTTAAATGGCTGGATGGTTCTTCCTTCTTGGAAATCTCTACTAAACAAATTTATTTGATGTTGAAGGAGTACTACTCAATCTTCTCTAGAGTTAATCAAGGTTGGGGTTTAGACTGGCCTAAGTACAAGTGGCAATTTGTTTTTTATTTCTTTTGGCATTCTCCCATTGACCCTAAGAAGTCTTGTTTTAAATGGCTCCTTTTTAAAAAGCTAGATGTTGGTTCCTTCTTATTTGCTGAGGGTCTCATGTCTATTAAGTGTGTTGTGTGTAATGTCCAAGAATCCTTTAAGCACCTGTTTTTTGAGTGTGAGTTTGCCCGTGGTGTGTGGTCCATCTTCCTTGGCCCTCTATTGTCTAGAATCACCGGCGTGGCCCTTTCTGGAGTGAGGTCCTTGTTGGTTTTGTAAAATCTTTTGACCTTAAGATGAATTGGTTTTGGTCTGTCTTTTTTTGTGAGGTGTTATGGTTTCTTTGGAAAGAAAGAAATAGAGGTGTTTTTCAAAACAAGGGGAGGAGGCTTACTGAGTTTAATAATAAACTCACTCATTTTTATATTATGTCACAAGTTTCTGCTATCTTGGAGATCTCTAAAGACAGATTCATGACTCTGGTTCATGAAGGTGCTCTGCAGATTTACAAGGAAGATATCCAATCTGTCTAGTACTTCAAGAAACATATGGATATGTTGCATCTGAAGGAGATCGAGGCCTTTGTATAGTACATGCAGAAGCTTAAACTTGAAGACTCAGATGAGCTTTCTCCTAGAACTAGGGAGGAAGGCACAAGAGAACAGTGAACAGGGTGGCTCTTTTGATATCTATATACTGACCTATGAGGCATTTTGTATTAATCCTCTTTATATGTTGTTCATATTGTAATACCTAGGTATCTGACACAGGGCTACGGCCTGTTTTTGATATACATGTGAAAAAGATATTGTACAAAGCAAGAAATAGAAGAAGAACAAAGCAAAATATATGTAAAAAACAGGGCACCTAATAGTATGATGTATATGTTTTGAACTATTTTAATATAAAAAAAACATAAAAAGGATATCAATGAAGTAGATGCATCTAGAGGCAACAATGATGAAGATAATAATGATGGTAACAAGGATCATCATAATCCACCATTTCACACAAAAAAAATTACCCCAAGTGGTGCACTAGCACATTGCGAGATCCAAGGACAAGTGAAGTCCCAAACGCATCTACAAAAAGATGTATCATGCGAAGAACAACACATGATGAGGTGAATGTGACCTTTTTTTTTAGGTGAATATGACCTTGATGAGCATTTGTGTACAGAATTTTTAACCATAAACAATTCAAGAAGCCCTTGAGTCTAAGCCTTGTAAGGATACCATTAACACAATATCAAGCATCGCTAAAGAACAAGACATGACAACTCAGTGACCTTCCACTAGAGAAGTACATTGTCAAATGCAAATGGGTCTTTAGGATCAAATATAAGTTCAATAGTAGCATGAATAAGTACAAGGCACAACTAATAACTAGTGCTATACTTAAAGAAAGGCATTGATTATGAAGAGAAATTTGAGCCTACAACAAAGATAAAAACATTCAAATGATATTTTCTCTAGCCATGCAATTTAGTTGGAGGGTTTATTAGATGGGCATAAAAGCATTTCTATATATAGACTAGAAGTAAGAGCTTTGCATGACCCAACCTAAGGGATTGCAAGAAACACAGTTGTATAAGTTTATTAAATCTCTCTACAACCTCAAATAGGCTCCCAAAGCCTAGTACATCAAAATTGATGAGTATTTTGGATAGCATGTTTTCCAACAAAGTCCCTATGATCCAAACCTCTACCAAAGAGCAAGGGGACAAAGGTACTATCATCAATGTATATGTCGATGATTTGGTTAATAAGAAATTCTACAAATTGATTCTTGCAAGAAAGGATCATCAAATAAAGTCATTTGACATGACTAATCTTGGTCTATTGCACTACTACTTGGTTGGGAAGTATATTATAGTACATATTAGTACATATTTGTCTCCTGAATGAAATATGCCCAAACACTTCTCGAGAAATATCACAGTAAACACTATAAACTTATGCCAACATCCATGGAACCAAGGTTCCAACTATCACGATTTAAATCTTCTCTAAGGGTGAAAGCAACTCTCCAACAATTGATTGGGAGTCTCATTTATCAAACCTACACCAAGCCTAACAGCAGTTTTGTAATCAATTTATCTTTCAAGATTCATGCAAAAGCCAAAGAGTGTCATTGTAAGGTAGTGAAACAGGGGAGTATTAAGACAAGTTTGCGATACTATTGAGTATGACTTGGAGCAAAAGAAAAGCAATCTATTCTTGACTAGATACATAGATGAAGATTATGTAGTATTTATTGATGACGGACCATCCACTTGGCTATTGTTCTTTTTGGGATCCAAACCAATCTATCTTGCACGCAGTTGCTTGATCTTCCAACAAAGAAAAACATTGTGCTACAGCTGGAGCTGCCTGCAAGATGACAAGTATGCACATAACACAGAGTAATCCAACGATCAAGGTGTTTTGAAGCTTGTTCATAATCCAGTATCCCATGAATGCACTAAACAAACTGAAGTTCACCGTCAGTTCATATGCAAGCATGTTCACCAACATAACTTTCAGCTCTTGTTTTGCCCCACTCAAGTACAAAGTGCAGATATCTTCACCAAACATTTGATATCAAGTTGTGATACACATGGGTGCATGGGTATCAGTATGTCACTTGGGTGCATAACAATTTGCCATGCGATAGCACATGGTGGATAACTTAAAAATTTGCATATTGATAGCACATGGGTGCATGGTGCATCCGTATGTCTATTAACTATTTCACCATAGGTATCAAGTTTGAGTCCCACAGAGATCATTGTGATGCTTAAGTGTGTTATACATGGGTTCTCAGCAGACAATGTGTTTCAAAGTACAAAGGTGAAGTCCCCCGTTTGTGGCCTCACTGCTGGGAGCAGTGAAACCAAGAATTCTCATATCAAAACATAACCAAATTGATAGAATCTTATATTTCAAAATATATCACTCCTTTGTAAAGTGGAAGGAGCTCAATTCATAATTCGTTCTGACTTCTATAACGAAAATCCATATTCAAATTCCAAAATACAGGGATGGGGTCCCCTGTTTAAAGCATCGCCAACTGGAGGCAAGTAATCCCAGAATTCACGTATCAAAAAATAACCAAATTAAAAGATCTATATTTCAAAAGATATTACTCCTTTGTATAATGAAAGGAGCTCAAGTCATTTTTCATTCCGGCCTCTATAACAAAAATCCATGTTCAAAAATTCCAGGAGCCTTGACAAAGTATTGAAATTAGGTAAAGTGCAGCATCCAACTAACTGATACATCTATAGGTTGATAATACAGAAAAAACCAAAATCCATCAAATTACTAAACATTGTATTTCAGAAGATAATGATTTCTTGTCAAAGGAGACGAACTCAAATGATACAATCACTGGGGCTTTCTTAAATAAGTTGCGGGTTCATATATTTAGATTAAAGTACTGCATCCAGCTTGCTAAGTTGAGCATACCCAAAACCCACAAGACGAGGTACACGGGATAACTTATGGAACAGATACTTTGTAATGAGAATTACGTTGAAGTTCACCCCAATCCAAAGGGAATTTGCCCCAATAAACTAGAATTCCCCAGTAAATTAAAAATAGATAAATAATGAGAGTTTTGGGATTCAGCTGCGTTAAATGGGCACAATAAAGAGACTCAACAAAACAATTTGTACAACCACGCATCTGAATCTAGAAAACACCCATTATTTGTTACACTACGAGCAAAATAAACAAACCAAAAAGATACCACAAAATTTTAAAATAATTAATCCCCCAAAAGATCATACAAACAACTAAGGCAAATGCTAATTTACCCCCTCAATGGATCATAAAAACCCCTACAATAATTATAATGTTACCTCACACTGCCGTGCATTGCTGTGATTAAGCCACTGAAGAAGACAATCCTGATGCACATATTTAATACTGCCACTGCACGCACACGGATAATACAATTGATTGTCTGCATCTCCATTTGTTCTGCAAATCCTGCAAACATCTTCATCTTCTTCCCCCGTTTCCTCCATGAAATTATTATTACCACTACTCCCTGAGGTGGAGGGTTCGAATCCCTCACCGACATTAGCTCCTCTCATCTGCTCAATCTCTTCCATGGAGAAACCCAATTCAATATACCATACTTAGTGGGCACCCGAAGTACTAAAGAATGAAAACCCTCCTTACCGATTACCCTGCTAATCAATCTCAATGGATGATCTGCCGCTCTTAAAAATCTGATGCACCGAAATGAACTGGTAGACCTCATTTGGATATTTATAATGATTTTCAAGGGGGTAATGGAAAAAGCATTTTGGGTGGTTGTTATGGTCAAACGAAAAAATATATTTATTATATGGAAAGAATATATCTAGAAATAAATTGGGTCGGCAAAATGAAGGTGTCCAGAACTTTCGTTTCATGTTGTCTACTCGTTTTGATTGAGACAACGCAGTTAAGCAAAAGATTTCGTATTTGGAATAGGAATAAGAACATGCTTTCATGCAAACCATTTGTAGTCCTGTTTTAATTCTGCGTACTTAATATTTTCTTTCTAAGTTATAGTTTTTGTTGGAGAGGAAGGTTGAAGATTTTTCACTTACAAATTTGTAAGTATATGTTATAGTTGGTATGGTTTTTCTAATTTTATTTGTTTAGTTCATTTAAGAGAATTGTAGGTAATGGGGTTGTTTTGGAAAAAATTAATAAACGAGAGTTGGGGACAATTTTTTTTTATAAAAATGTTTTTTATTTTTGTTAAAGTATACATGTAAATTTTATAATCAAAACAAAAATATTGAAAAAAGATAATTTTTTCAATGAGACTGGGAGAAACATTTTATTTCATGAAGGAGATCAATGTATAAAAATCTTATTTTTAACTATAGAATAGTTATTTATGCAATCAACATTTAGATATGTGACTTTTGAGAGGTTATAAAAATGGAATAAAATGGAATGTTAAACTATTGTAAAACTAACAAAGATCCAGCCACATAAAACCCTAGTTTTACAATTAAGATCCACCATACACTAATGAAGAACCTAAAACATGCAAAATATCAAAAACATGAAAGATTATACCATTCACATGCTTAGTAGGGTTTGATCTCCATTGATCTTGCTTGATATGGTTGCTCTTAGATTTTGTATTGTGCACAAGAGCTCAACAAAGAACAGATTGTGGTTGTGTAGATGCTCGATTGCTTGATCGCGTGAAAGATTGATTGATCGCATATGAAGTCATTAGGGTTGATAGGGATGAAAGGATCGTCTTATATAGAAGACACCTTAGAAAATGGAGGGATGGGATTAAGAGGTGAAAGGATAAATGATCAGTTAGGAGTAAAGGGTAGGTAGAGGATATAATAAAATATTAGAGAGATGGTTAAAGGTAAAATTAAGTGATAAATGACAAGTGTCATGGAGGGAAAAAAATTAATTAATTAATTAAATAAATAAAGATCTATTTAATGAATAGAAGAAGTGAGGCAAATTAAATAAATAAAATATTTATTTAATTTAGAGAAAGGATAATTTAAATAAATAAAAATATTTATTTAAATAGGGAAAGGTTAGAAGAAGATAAATTAATTAATTAAATAAATAAAAAACTATTTAATTAATAGAAGGCTTGAGATAAAATAATTAAATAAATAAAATATTTATTTAATCGGGTTAGGCCAATTTAGATTCTACAAGATCTACACATAAATCAAATTATAAACAATAATACCTATACAAAAAATTTAGGACATGCTTGAATGTTTGGGTATGTGGGTTGCTTTTCAAAATAGCATAACCATGATTGCACAATCATATAATAATGAAGGATAAATGTTAGCTCTTGATTGAGAATGATTTATAGATGCTAGTAATAATTTAACTATAGTGTAAGTACTCAACAGTACTATATGGGAAATGAGGGGGTGGAGGTCTTATTTATATGCTTCACATACATTTGATCAATGGTAGAGATTAAGTGGCAAAATCAATGGTTAAGAATTGTTGAGAAAGGGTATGACCTATAATGCACATGATTAACAAGGTGGGAGGATAAGGTGAGGTGTAAATGTATAGAGAAATAATTTTATTTATTTGAGGTAAAAAAAATTAAAAATTATTTCAGTTCAAAAGTGTTAAATTTTACAAAGTGTGGGATCTATAATGCACATGGATCGGTAAGGTAAAAGGATAAGATGAGGTGTAAGTGCATAGAGAAAATAAATAAAATATTGATTTTATTTATTCAAGGTGGGAAATTAATTAAATAGTATAATTATTAGCTAATATTAGGATAAAAATGGTAAAATTAATTACACAAAAATATTGAATTAATTATGGATAGACAAGGCTAATGAAATAATTAAATAATTAAAAATTATTTAATTATTAGAGGAAAATTAGTTTAATCAAATAATTGAATATGGATAGACGAATTAATGACAAGATGATGACAAGATGAAAATTCATTAGTCATTTTTAAATATCTACATTTTGTCCCTCTTGTAGACAATGCTTTGTATGGAGTTGTTTCAAAAAAAGTGATACTAATGATACGCTCCAGTGATAGGATAAAAGAAGGATGGAAGAATGAAGCGCCCCCTCGAGAGATTGGCCTAAAAAATATATTTCATGTCAAACTCTTGAAAAAAGATGTGAAAGAAACATGTTTGTAGAAGATGTGTGTGGATGCAACTACATGGAACTATATGCAAGTTAGCTCATTAATCAAATGCAAGGTAAATCAAATAAATAGATAAAGAAATGTATTGGGGAACGTGCAATATAGAAAGGTTATGATAGGATAGGGAAAGTGCAATATAGAAAGATTATGATAGGATATATGAAATGGATGGACATGATATTGTGTTTTGGTTATGCTAAACATATATGAAGAGCGATCCTATTTTGATATATCAAGGATGTTATGCATCAAGGTATAAGAAATCATGATGATTTTGCTTCTCTTGCATGGACTAGGACTTTGCAAATAGAAGGGTGCTCTTACTCATATTAGGCACCACAAAATCTTTTCATGATGTATGAGGGAGATAGACTTAAAACATGATATTCCTAGTACACAAAGGGTAATTCATGACCTAGTATGCAAAGGACAAAACTCATGTTGTGAGATATTCCAAAACACACAACGAATGTGAGGACCTAAGTAGTACTGCAAGAACTACCAACAAACATGCTAAGCACAAACGCAAAGATCATGCCCCAATTTATGCCTCGCTAACATACCAAGATATGGAAGATCTAGGTGGTCTCAAGAAAGCATGAGAATTGGGACAAAAAGATAAATATCAAATCTCAAAGCTCGAGGAGCAAGATAAAATGATAAGCACAAAAGATCAACAATCAAAAAGACCAACTGACAAACAAGCCAAACAACCAACACATCGCTTGCCAAAAGGATAAGTTTAGTGTAAATAAATAATGCATATATAGGAAACATAATGGAGGATGTGATAGGTAAGATAGTATGGATGAAACTTGCCCCCAAGAGTAGAGTGAAAGAGAATCATGGATTACACATGTTGCATGTTTATTAGGTTTTCGTCATGATACTTGCCCAAGTCACCATTGAAGTGGTTTTTGCCATAGGAAAAATTATTTATCTTTAAATTTGATGATTTTTTTTATTTTTATTATTTTTATTTATCAATGATGCCTATTTGTCAATTTTTCATCACGATGATTTTATTTGAAAAATAATGGTCGCATGGTAGGAGATGGAGGAAGGACTTAAGTGTCTAGTTTCGTGAATGGTATCCCTAGGAGAAGTGTCAGACTAGACCATGGCTATTGAAGTTATGCTCATAGATGCTGGTAGAATGATGGTAAGAGGATGAAATGGATGATAAGATGGAAAGGGGTAAGGATTTACACAAATGAATGGACAAAAGGGGTGGAAGTAAAATATGTGTTGGATAATGGATGGGGTGTTGGAAGACTTGTGTATGAGTGTATGGAAATTCTAGCAAGATCAACATTGTCACACACCTTGAGGGGTGTTGGAATGGTGGAGGAAAAGTGGATTTTGGGTTTTGAGATTTGATGGAGGAGTGGATGTGGATCTAACATAGTGAGTTTTGGGACATAGGGACCCAAAATAGATTTGAAAGGTGGGATACTTTTAGATATAGGAATGAAGGAAGCTTTTGAAATAGCGATTTTGGATGTCAATTTTAATTTTTCTTTGGGATGTGTTGCTTATATGAGCAACTTGGGAATCTACATGATTTTTACACTGAAGGTGTTCCCTTATATGAGATGGACAACCTGAAATAAAAGATCTGTAGTTGAAAATGCTCCTTAACTTGGCAAGACGATTGAAATCGTCTAGATAGTGCATTTTCTTCTTTTGTCGTCCACTACTCACAGTATTAATACAATTGTATGGATACAGATACAATTAATTTAATGTAGTTCCTCGGCATACACAAGTACAATTAATTTAATGTAGTTCCTCAACATACTCATCTCCTTACATTTTGCATCGATGGTTGTGCTTTTAAAAATGATTGATACAATTAACTTTATTAGCTGACTGAATCAAGGTGGCAAACACAAGGCTTATAGTACGAAAAAAAATTGTACCTCTCGTCATGGATAACAACTTGCAGATTCTTAACTAAACAAAACCGGTGTGGAAATTCTTTATTTATGTTTAGATTGAAAATGTTTAAATTATGTTTTAAGTGTCCTGGACGAAGCTTCATATTTACTTTTGTCATTCCTATGAGTTTTGATTTTGAGATTCTTATGTTTTCATTTTGTATTAAAACATGTTTTTATGCTTTCCATGTGTTGACTTGCCATTATAATATTGGCAAAAAAATTGAAGTATAAATTTTAAGTTTAGAGAAATATAATCACCTTGTAAGGAATTGATTTAATTGTTTTTTATTTTATTTAGGTGGAAAGTTCACCTTGTAAGGAATTGATTTAATTGTTTTTTATTTTATTTAGGTGGAAAGTACCACAGTAGGTTAAAAAAACTAAATTGAATTAATAGGTTAAATATAAATTAGATTACCCATTTTTTCAAATGTTTTAAATTAAATGAAATTAAAATTTTCATTTTAATTAAAAATAATAGTAATTTTAATATTTTTATTAAATGTTTAAAATTAATATTATTTTTTTATATATAAATTTTATGAAAACCATGACTCTTCCTAACTTTCAATAATGTTCTTAGTCTTAATTTATATTATTTTTATATATATAAACTTTATGAAAATCATGACTCTTTCTAACTTTCAATAATGTTCTTAGTCTTTATGTAATTTTCTTGGTTACATTTATCTTTTCTTTTCACATATTTATCTTTTTTTCTTCATTTTTTTTTTTTTTTTTAATGGTAAGAGCTATCTTTAAAGGGGATAACACCCTTATATTAACTTTCAAAAAGCATTACAAAATGGCTTATAGGCCTGATAGCAACTAAATACGCCTTTTTTTCTACCCACCCCTGAGTGCAAAGTCTAATCATACAGATATTATCTATCTACTCCCCAGCCTGCTTATCTACCTATCACCTCCGCTATAATCTTGAACCATTTGCTGAAACAGAATAACCATAAACAGGGACTGTCTTATGGCCAAAGACGGAGACTGATACCATCTTCATTTTGTTTTAGATCATTAAATAATTCTTTATAAAATTTAGTTATTGGGTGCAACAATAATTAGAGGTTTTTTTAACTATGAATTAAGAATGGGCAAATACATGAGTAAAAAAACTAATTATCATTGAATATTTCTTATAATGTTTTGACTACAAATTTTAAATTACAATTTGATAAAAAAAATATAAAATATAATTAAATGTATATTGTTGATTTAGGAAAAAAAATTCAAAGATTATTTTATTTGGTAGATCTCATTCTTAAGAAACATTTTAAAGTGTTGTACTAATGTCTTTTTTGTCTTCAAAATATATTAATTTTTTATATTTTATTTCAAATTATATATTTGCAAAGATATTGGTGGAAATATTCAGTCAATTAGGTTAATCTATCTAACTTAATTTAAATATTTTTTTTGGAATGTTGATGCCTTCTCTTTTTTATAATAGAAGAGGATAAAAGAATTATTTTTTACAGATGATAGTAACATTTATAATGTAGAATAGATTGAAGATTTAAGCAAACTTTAAAATATGGTCTTTATATGACCGCACTAACATCATATGCATTGATTACATGCATTTATAAAGTTTTAAAATAAAAAAATTGTTTTGCATATTATAGTGTATTGTGATAATATGAGTAAATATTTGAAAAAAAAATCTATGGTAATGTATTTCATAACTTAATTATTATTATTTTTATATTGTGAAATGTAATTTGAAATGTTCTTGAGGAAAATTTATGTTATAGATATGGAAGACAATTGATGAAACTAAAAAAAAATGTTTAAAAGTTTGAATAATTTTATTTTTTTTGGATATTCAAATTTTTTATTTATTTTTTAATGATATAGAAAAAAAGTCATCTTTACTAACTGTATACAGTGAAATTTAGAAGATTAAAACTATTGTAAAACCAGCAAAAATCTAACCACATAAACCCTAATTCTACAATAAAAAATTCACCATACACCAATGAAGAACCTAAAACATGCAAATCACAACAAAATAGAAAGATTGTACCATTCACATGCTTGGTAGGGTTTGATCTCCATTGTTTCCTATCTCCATTGATCTTGTTTAGTATGATTGCTCTCGAATTTTATGTGTGCACAAGAGCTCAACAAAGAAGGGATTGTGGTTGTGAAGTCGCTTGATCACATGAAGATTGATTGATCATTGATTAGACTATTGGATTAAGGTTGATAAGGATGAAATGATCCTCTTATATAGAGAACACCTTAGAAAATGAAGGGATTGGATTAAGAGGTGAAAGGATAAATGATCGGCTAGGATTAAAGGGTAGGTAGGATAAATAATAAAATATGAAGGGGGTAGTTAGGATAAAATCAAGAGATAAATGACAAGTGTTGTAGAGGGAAAAAGCTAATGAATTGATTAAATAAATAAATATCTATTTAATGAATAGAGGAAGTGGGGCCAATTAAATAAATAAAATATTTATTTAATTTAGAGAAAGGATAATTTAAATAAAAAATATTTATTTAAATAGGGAAAGGCTAGAAGAAGATGAGTGAAATGATTAAATAAATAAAAATCTATTTAATTAATAGAAGGCTTAGGATAGGGAATGACCTCACAACGCAATAGTAAGCTGCGAGCCTCTTATATGGGAGGTCTTGGGTTCGAGTCTACTTGAGGCCTATGTGTCCTACACACAGGTAATGGAGAGATAAGGTGATGCATGGGCATGGAAGACATGATGACACAAGGAGATATAAGGGTTTTATTGCAGAACAAACATGAGGATGAGGCCCCTCAAAAATGTGGTCTCACTGGTTCATAGCTAAAGTCAAAAGCGAATATTGCTTTGACTGTGATTGATCAAAAAAAAATAGAAGGCTTAGGATAAAATATTTATTTAATTAGGCTAGGACGATTTTGGGTGTCTACATTTTGCCCCTCTTTGAGACAATACAACTTGTTGCATTGGCTCAAAGAAGATAAGATAAACTGATACAAATTTTGCCCTAGGATGGGAGTGATATGCTCCCTCAAGAGATTGGGTGAAAAATTCTGAAAAAGTGTAGGCAACCTCTTGATAAGAAAGAAAGGCTAGAAGAGACAAGGATAAAAGGTAAAACTACGTATATGTAGTGATGGAACGTATAGGCTTGGCCTTTGCGTTTATGTGTCTAGGAAGGCTAAAATCAACAGTTATGTGATAGACATATGTTGTCGATTAGATAAACTATCAAGAGGATACACTCAGATAGGTGCCCCAACTAGGATAAAGATAGGATTAGGAAAGGAATCAACAACCATGTGATAAACATGTATAGCTAATTGGATAAACTGTTGAGTTTATGAACTCAAACAATTACCCCTAGGTAGATAAAATGCTAAGCAAATCTAGGATAAGCTATCGAATTGATAAAATCCAACGGGTGCTCTAGCAGAAATAGGATCAAGTGCAATGTGATAAAACATATACACCGAAAGGATGCAACGCCATGTGATAGACATAAGCACTAGGAAGAGAGTATGATGAGCAATACCATGTGATAAACATAAGCACCACTAGGCTAGGATAGGATAAGCAGCACTATGTGATATACATGAGTATTACTAGAAATGATGTGATTGATTTTGGTACGATTGCAGGACTATCTTGCATAGTTGAAGTCATAGGAGAGATTGCATATGAAAAAGCGGCTACGGTCGAACCTGACTATTGAGGATCGAGCGATGATAAAGGCAATGGGTTTGCAACATATTACCTTCGTGCCTGAGATTTGGGCGAACATGGGATTGCTAACTACTCTTGCAAAGAGATGGTATTTCGAGACATGCTCTTTTAGGGGGGTGAATACAAGATCTAGGGGTTGGGCCTTTAGGAGCTCAGACTCCTTCAAGGCCTACTAGCTCCGAGGGAGGGAGTTCATCATAACTCTCTCTGGTCCATTTTGAATCATTTTTGTATGATGATTTAGGCACCTTCGGGTGATTTTGTAGTCATATGATTTTTGACATCATTGTATCATGACATATTATTTTTTATATATATTAGAGATTATTGGTGGCAATTATGTGATGTATTTACTTATGATGTTATACTTATGATGTGATGTTTCTATATGCCTTATGATATCTATGATGCTTATGAAACGTATGTTTATGATGTGTATATGATGTGCTAACAAGTGGTGTGTGCTGGATGTGATATTATGTACATGGATATGATATGATATGATATATGCAATTATTCTATTGATATGCAAGATGAATGCAATTATTATTCCTATCTATATGATATGCATGATGCAAAATAACACGTAATGATGCAGATGAACGCTACATAAAATGCAAATATTTTTGGTGTGTCATTACACTAAGTCCTGTGATTCTAAACTATGGGAACATGGACAAAACGCAAAAGAGGATGGAAGGTAGAATATATGAAGGTGAATGAGCTTCTTGTGTTATTATCATCATTGAGCTTTATTATAGAAAATGTATTATGACCATCCAGATATATGTTCGACCTAGATAGTCATCGTATCATTTGCATGGAGATCAGACAATCGCAAACAAGGAATGCCCCAGTTCACACTAGACTCACAATGTCCTTATATCCTTGTACAAGCTATAGTATTACTAACAGAAAATCCATAAACAACAAATAGGTGGACATACCCTATCCTTGCCTTTCTAGTCAAAGACTTCCTGGAGATAAAATCTCTAGTCAAAGACATCCTAGAAAAGCTAAAAGACATGTCACCGTAAAAGATAAAATCAAAAGAAAATCAAAGACTTGACACCAATATATAATGAAATCCTCAAGTTTTTAGTGTATCTTGCCACATATGTTAACATGTTTGATTTGGTCACAATGTTGTCAGATCCAGAGCACCAAAGATTCTGGGAACACATCTTCTGAATCACCAATACCAAGAACGTCAGAGACATCAATGTCAACCAATATGTTGACATTAATGACAACCACTTAACAACATCATCGTCACAACCGCAACAATCTACAACAATCTCCCCCTTTTTCATTGATGACAACATCAATCGACAACAAGCACAAAACAATTTATGCACAACTCTGCAGCTGAAACAACTGAAACTCTCAAGATCTCTCCCCCTTTCACAACAATGACAAAGGCGGCCATGACTCTCCCTATGAAATTCACTCCTGCTCCCCCTAAGAGGAAGCACCCAAGCATTAGTCCAAATAAGAATGTGCAAGCTGCTCACTAGACCAATGCACATCTATAAATGCACATTAATTCAAACTGGAAAGGGGTAATTTACCCCTAACCTCTGTCGAAGATACTCAAAGTATCTTTACACAATGCCTTCATGAGGATATTTAAAATTTGCTCCTTTTTAAGTACATACTCATGTTTTACTTTGGTATCCAACACCTTTTCCCTCAAGAAGTGATACCGAATAGATGCATGCTTTGTTCTAGAATGTTGTACTGGATTCTTAGAAATGTTTATTGCACTAGTGTTATCACACATAATAGAGATAGGTTCATTGAATCTTACACCAATATCCCTCAAAGTCTGCTTCATCCATAGAATATGTGCGCAACATGAAGATGTTGCAATATATTATGCTTCAACTATAGAAAGGTGTAACATCCTAGTGAATCTTTCAATATTTTGGGGGAGAATATTAATTTTTTTGGTGATTTTTTTAAATAGGGGAAAAATATTAAATTTCGTTGGCAAATTTTTCTTAGTTGCGTAAGAATTGTACGAAAATTAAGGCGAATTTTTCATTCTTTTTGGGAAAAAAATTAATTTTATTAGCGAATCTTTTTCTTTTGCGTTAAATTTTTTGAAAAATTAAGGTGAATATTTCATTATTTTTGAGAAAAAATAATAATTACATTGGCGATTTTGTACATATTGCATGAAAAATGTGGAAAAATTAAGGTGAATCATTCATTATTTTGGGGGGAAAGTAATAATTACATTGGCGAATGTTTTTCAATCACATAAAAATTGTAGAATAATTAAGGCTAATCTTCCATTACTAATTGGAGAAAAAAACTAATATAGCAAACACATCACATATTAGTTGTAAGTGTCCTCCATATCCGTATGAAATCTTTTAGAAAGCCGCTTTTTGGCATGTATGAAATCTTGATCGAGGATTCTCTGCTATCCTTTTGCATAGAAAACTCAAAACATTGCGTGTGTCAGAGGAAGAAAAATATGGAGGATAGCACACATTTAATATTCAATGAGAAGCTACCAGTATTAATCTGTGCTGAGGTTTGTGAGTCATGTACAGGTTTCAGGACTATTGGAATGAAAGCTTTCTTGTGGAAGGAGATAAAAGTACATCTCATATAGATTCATATAGTATGTGGAATAATCCAGAGTATAGACCTGACAATCAATTGCCGCCACTTCACAAATTGAGAAATAGGGTTGTTATTTGCATGCTGCAATTCAGAATGTAGAAGATAGAAGCTATATCATTCACATACTGTATTTCAGAATGTAGAAGATAAACATTTTCTAAAGATATTTTTTGAGGAAGTGATGTTGTTTTGCTTGCAGAGGTTTTAAAATGAAGTGCATAGAAGGTGCAGCTGAATTTTGGCATAAGGAGATATGGGCGAAGGTTTGCAGATGCCATGAAGTAAAGCAAATTGATGACTTACCTTGTAGCCAGAGGGTTATTAAAATAGCCAAAGATAACCAGAGGGTTATGAAAAGGCTCGAGTGCAACTACAGGCTTCGGCTGTAGTTGCAAATAATTCCAATCTCTCTGGTAACCGCCATGTCCCCCTTATAATGGGTAGAATGCAAAGAGAAAGCTGGGTGAAGACACAGGAGATGCGGTTTTAGAGTCAAGCATCCCTGCTTGATCAAAACTCTAAAAGTTCTCCCCTACCAAGAAATGCAATGAGAATCTTGTATCCTGGTATTCTCTGCATCAATAACCACAAATGTGCGATAGTGGCATGGCTCATAAGGTAGTTCACATTCATGGAAGCTTCCTGTTTCTCTAAACCAAAGCTTTCATGAATATTGGCTTGGAGGTTTTACGACATTACAATACATGTTACACATTCTTGTAAAAGGTCGGTAGCTTGTTGCATTCCTTATGATTATAAAAGGAATAGCAAGGCCATAAAAAAGGATTCTGTAATTTTCTCATCTCCAGGGAGAGTAGAACTATAAATGGGGCTTTGTCTTGTCTAGTGTGTAGGATGGTTTCATGGTGAAAGAATGTACACTTTCTTTCAATAGTTTTTCAATTATTTCATGAATAGACTACTATATTTATTATTGTTGCTAACATTGTCTTCATTTCTACTTTCAGATATTACATGAATGGTGAATCATAATATTAAGGATATTTTGATTTGTCTTGGAAATTTCATTGTCAATGTTTGACTGTGTAGTGTGAATGTGGATTTCCTTCAAGGAAGGAACTGCATTCTATTTGCAAGTTACTATAAGTCTAGAGTGATGTAATGGATCTATAAGAATAATTTGTGCAACTACACATGAAGTTGGGTTTGCATTCTTGATCTCATATTTGACTCTGAGATCTGTTTCAGAAATATATCAAAATCAAAGTGCAATTTCCTTTGTTTCAGAAATACATCAAAATCAAAGTCCAATTAAATGTAGAATAATTAAGGCGCATCTTTCATGGTTTTTTGGGAAAATAACCCATATATAAAGTGTACTGCATATCCATTGGAATTAGAAACACACTTTTTAGCACGCATGAAATCTTCATCTCAGATTCTAAGCGATCTTTTCACATAGAAAACACTCCTCCTGTCAAAGGACTTTATGCTTGTCATTTTGATGTAAAATGATGAATAGTTGCATAGGTACGGATGTTAGCTTGTTCTTGAAGAAAAATTTTAATTGGCGGTTAAATGATTATAGCAAACTGATGAGTTTTGATCCTTTCATTAGGTGGCATAAAGAGTTGCATGCTAGCATGAAGACTTATGATTCTTTGGAAAGGCAAAAAGGTGAAAAGGAATATTTAGAACTTCTAAATTTAGAGCTTTGAGGTTTTTCATAAATCAGTAGCAGTTGAGTTGATCAAGGAGCATTATAAATATTTCCCTCTACACTTGTTCAAGAACAATATCAGAAATGGAATGCCCATATGTAGTTGTTTCCTGTGTGTTCATAAGATATAGGTTTAATGACACCGAGTGGAGAATATTTCAGGAAGGCTGTGTTTATAGCAACACAACAAATTGCTTTGTAGCTAAAGGGACTTTCAAATCGGAGGAGGTAGCTAAAGGGATTTTTAAAGGCCATCTATAGCTTCAGATGGTGTTTCCCTGGTTTCCTACATTCAGCCCATCCTCTCCTAAAGCCTAAGAGTGAGAGGTAGTTGGGAGGAGAACAATGAGGACAGGGAAGAGTCAAATTTAACAAAGAGCCTATTTAGTTAAAATCGATAACTAAAGTTGGACCCCTGTTCTGATTACAATAACCATCTTTGGAGCTCATCCAATAGTTTTTGTGGAGCTCATCCACTAGTTATTATAGCTAGAATCTTACATCCGTAAAACTCCTCCTCTAGTTTTTATAGTTAGAATCTTGCATCCATAAAGTTATCAGCAATGCGATGGTGGCGCGGCTCAAGCAGTTGAATTTTAACAATATTTTATTCTTCACCGAGGTCCATGATAGTTCCATGATAGTTTTAGTCATATGGTTTGATAAGTTATCATGTTCTATTTTAGGTTTAATATTGGGAATATATCATTTCCATGCGTATAAAACAAACATATGTCAAATGAGAACATGGCAGTTGTATATAGTCTGAAACTTGTTGCATTCCTTACTCTTATAAAAGGAATTCCAAGGCTGTAATTAAGAGATTTTTTTGGAGGGAATCTTGGTCTCTTTGGAAAAGGGTATAGTAGTAGTGTCTAAGTTAGAACATGGAGTCTTCCATAATGAAAAATGTATATACTCCTTCATCAATATTAATTAGTTTATGATCTGTCATGACAATTACTATAGATATAGTCTCTAGAATGTACTTCTTAATCTCACATGAATAATAATATCAATGGTTTTGTTATGTGTCTTTGCAAATCTCTTGTGAAAGTGAAATTTTGTTTGTGGGTTTTGTATACGGTGAAAATGGATAACAACAATAATATTGAAAGACTAAATGAATTCAACCACAAAACCCTAGCCTAGCAACAACAAAGATCCACCATAACATATGCATATTACCTAAGACAATGCAAATCAAAATGAAATCACAAAGATAATACCATCACATGTCCAACAGGGTTTGGATCTCCATTCTTCCTGTCTCCATTGATCTTGCTTGATATATTTGCTCTCAGATTTTGTGTGCACAAGAGCTCAACAAAGAATGGAAATGTGGTTGCAAGTAGGATCGCATATGAAAGTGCAAAAGGCGTAGTGTAGTCGAGTGCGTAATTGAGTTAGGGTTTGATAATAAAGGAATCATCTCCTTATATAGAAGACACCATAAGAAATGGAGGGATAAGATTGAGAGATGTAAAAGATAAATGGTCGGCTATGATTAGAGGGTAGGTAGAAGAAATAATAAAATAATAAAAGGGTAGGTAGTGTAGGAATTAAGAGATGAATGACATGTGTCATTAGAGGAAAAGGTTAATGAATTCATTAAATAAATACAGATTTATTTAATTAATAGAAGAAGTGGGATCAATTAAATAAATAAGATATTTATTTAATTTAGGAAAAGGAAAATCTAAATAAATAAATGTATTTATTTAAATGAGAAATAAGGTTAGAAAAGGATAAATGAATTAATTAAATAAATAAAGATTTATTTAATTAACAGAAGAATTAGGCTTAAGATAATTAGATAGGACAATTTTAGGTGTCTACATTTTACCCCTCTTTGAGACAATGCGGCTTGTCGCGCTGTTTCAAAGAAGATAAGATAAACTGATACAAAGTTGCCCCAAGATGGGAATGGTATACCCCCTTGAGAGATTGGATGAAATGTCTAGAAAGATCGCAGACAATCTCTTGATAAGAAAGAAAGACTAGAAATGACTGACTGGATAAAGTGACAAAGTCACAGGATAAAGAAGACTGACTCGGGAGACGAGGGCTAGGGCAGTCTATAAAATAGACCACGAGGGAAATACATCCTCATCGTCATCCACACATCCAAGAGATCAGAGTGTAGACAAAGAATAGAGTAGCAACAGTCAGCAGTGATGGCATTGGTGCATAGATTTGATCGTGTTCGCCGATTTCAGAGGCCAGCAGATGTCGGAGAGCCGATAAGTACCACAAAACCTCTTTGTACTTTTGTCACAATAAATGTTGTCATTAATGCATGCTAGGTAGTACAATAAATGCGCTTTAGGATAATGTCAAAAAATATCAAAAACATGTAGGCGCATTTGTGTTGGTGCCAGACATGTCTAAGTTGGCTAGGCGCGTCTGCGTTGGTGCCAGGCGCGTCTATGCTGGGAAAAGCATTTGTGCCAGATGCGAGCGCGTCTGCGTTGTGCAGGCACGTTTGTGAAATGTGGGCACGTCTGTGCAGGATAGGCGCGTATGTGCAGAATAGAGGCACGTCTGTGTATTTCAGGCGCGTCTGTGTAGAGCAGGCGCGTTTGTGCAGTTTGTAAGCGTGTTTATGTCATGAAGGCACGTTTATGTCTTCAAGGTCAAATCGACAGTTCTATGATGAACATACGCTGTTGATTGGATAAGTTGCTGAGAGGATACACTCAAGCAGGTCCTCTAGGGAAGACTAGGATAGGAGATAGGGCTAGGATTGACAATTTTGTGATAGAACATATGTTGCCAATTAGGAAACTACTCAAGAGGATACACTCAAGTATAGCCCTAGGATATGATAGATCGAGACACTTTGTGATGAACAGTGAGTACCAAGACATAGTACTTTGTGATGAACATGGAGTACCAATAGGAGCAACACTTTATGATGAACAAGGAGTGCAAATATGAGTAGCACTTTGTGATGAAAAAAGAGTGCTAAAACGTAGTACTTTGTGATGAACATGAAGTACCACTAAGATAAATAGCAACACTTTGTGATGAACAGTGAGTGTCACTAGGATAGGTAGCAACACTTTGTGATGAACAGTGAGTGTCACTTTGACTGACATGATTGATTTGCTTGACTGCAGGAGTACTTACCTATGCTGGAGTCACAGAAGAGATTCCCATCGACTCAGAGGTTATGACCAGAGTTGACATTTGAGGACAAGGCTGCCATTGAGGTTATGGGTCTGTGATTTATTATGTATGTGCCTGAGTTTCGGGCAAACATGGGGTTGCTGACTGCGTTAGCTGAGAGGTGGCATTCAGAGACATGCACTTTTCATTTGCCTATGGGTGAGATGATAGTCACCTGAGAGGATGTATACAAGATACTGTGGATACCGATTGATGGGGAGTTGATACCCTACAATCGAGATGGAAACAGGGAGGCGTTGAGACGAGTGTTCCGGGATCCGGGACTAGAGATGAGGGTTGGACACATGGCATGGGACACGATGACAATGACAAGACTGGCACTACCAGCAATGCTAGGAGGAGTGATCAATGGGTTCCTGTGTCCAGACAGGGCGACACGAGGGTTGGCTGTGGGCTGGGGGAGCACCTTGGAGACACTAGTTACATAGCATACCAGATATGCCTGGGGATCGTGCGTGCTGGCACACTTATACTATGAGCTTCATTAGTTTGTTTATCATGGATCCGTAGGATTGGGCTGTAGAGTTACATTGTTACAGGTATGGGCATATGAGCATCTGCTAGTGACACAACCGATACATTTCAGAGGTCGGGGTCATGGACGCAGTTTTGTTCATCTATATGATATGATTACCTCACAGCCACATATTGGCAGGTTGGAGCACTGGCGTCGAGTGATTGATGAGATTGACACTGTGATATGGAGGTCGTACCATGAGTGCGAGCAGTGGGAGGATGATGCAGTGGATCTGCCATACACATTCATGAGCAGATATCTGATTGGGTGGACGCCCTATGTACTGGAGAGGCAATTAGTGGATAGGGTATGCAGGTAGTTTGGCAGGATCCAGCGGATGCCACGGGGTTCTGGTATGTATGCGCAGACAGTACGAGACCAAGCACACTTTAGGCCACTATTATCATATGATCAGGTCGTGATGCAGCTGGTAGAGATGGTGCCCATGCCATGGGATATGTGGCCTGAGATTGAGGATGCAAGGATGGATGCAGAGTATACTACATATTGGGCAGAGCATCTATTTCCACGCCTGACAGATCCAGGTGAGCAGATAGATGGAGATGGCGGAGGGGATGAGGATGATGGTGGAGATGGTGGAGGTAGAGGTCGACGGAGGAGGCGAGGTGCAGTTGGAGAGAGGAGAGTGGCTCCACGAAGAGAGGGTGGGGAGGAGAGACAGGCTCGGGTGGTGAGGGGTCATGGTGGATTGCCATTACAAGTGCCAGCAGCACAGGGTCCTAGACAAGTGCAGGGACAAGGACAGAGGTAGGTATAGGTACAGGCACAAGCACAAGCACAGCCACAGCCACCAGTACAGGGGGAGCCACAGGCACAGGGGGTCGAGGAGAAGGAGGATGAGCTATTTGAGCTGAGGGAGATCTGCCAGGGACAGGCAGATGAGATCCAGGATCTGGAGAGGGAGATAACTAGGCTTAGGAGACAGTTGAGGGATACTGAGCGGGAGCGAGATCAAGCTATCCAACGCTACACTGAGGCTGAGACAACACTGAGGGATGGGAGGCAGGCAACAAAGAATACAGGGGCTGGATACACCTATGTTCTATGGGCAGGGGAGGAGATAGGCTATTGGCGAGACCTATACTACGGAGCAATGCCACCAAAGCAGCGGGCGAGGAGCTTCCACAGACCATCGCGAACAACAACGGCTACTAGAGGGAGTTAGAGGAGACAGGCATCCAGCGGTGGGGTTATGGCTCCACCACCACTAGATAGAGGGGACAAGAGAGATGATCCTGGGGTGGGTCCTTCTAGGGCTCAAACTCCATCGAGGCTAGGCAACTCTGAGGGAGGGAGTTCATCATGACCCTAGAGGGCTCCCTATGTATCAGTTTTGTACCATTTTGTATTATGATGTAGACACCTTCGGGTGATTGTAGCCATATGATTTTGACATCATTGTATCATGACACTTATGATTATATATATATGAGATGATTCATCTTTGCGGCAGCTATATGCATGTGTACCTATGTGATGAGATGTTTTATGATGCTTATGATATGGATGCAAATATGTACATGATGAAATGCAATATATTTGTTCTTTTATGTTTTTAAATGTTATGCAAATGCAAATGTGAATGTATGAAATGCATATGACTATTTACATGATGAGAATGTAAAATGTGCTAAAATGTGTTGTATGCAGGATGTGATGTGATTGTGATATCTATATGTATGTATGAAATGCTTAATATGTGATAATGCAGGTGCAACTACATGAAATGCAAATGTTTTTGGCATGTCATTATACTCAGTCATGTGATAGCAGGCTACACGGGCTCAAGAAGGACAATGGAGGTCAATCAAGAATGAGGGATGAAAGATAGAAGATATGAAAGTGAAAGAGCTTCTTGTGCGTTATCATCATTGAGCTTTATTATGGCAAAATAGGTTATGACAATCGAGGCATATGTTCGACCCAGAAAGTCATTGTACCTGTTTGCATGGAGATAAGACAGTCGCAAACAAGGAATGCCCCAGTTCATACTAGACTCACAGTGTCCTCATATCCTTGGACAAGTCATAGCATTACTAAGAGACAATCCACATATAGTAAAAGAAAAATAGGTGACGATACCCCATCCTCGCCTTTCTAGTCAAAGACATCTTGGAGATAGAATCTCTAGTCCAAGACATCCTGGAAAAGCTAAAAGACATGTCACCAAAAGATAAAATCAAAATAACACCAAGACTCGACACCAACATCCACTGTAGTCCTCAAGTTTAGTGTCTCTTGTCACTTGTATAAGTCTATTTGATTGTAGTCACAATGTTTACTTTCACAAAAGGATAGATAGCACTGAACCATAATGTTGTCTGAGTTTGTTGAAATATTTGATTTGTTGAAGTCCATTGTTGCTGTTGTGTCTCATCTAAAATTGACTGAATCCATGAAACTGATACTTTATTGTGAAGAAGATGAAACTTTATTGTGGATCTATGATGCAAATGTTGCTTTATTGTGGATTGTGCGCAGATAGACTGAAGAAAAGTGGAAGAAACTCTACTCCTCGAAACATGTGATGCTCTTAGTTCCACACCCATCACTAGACGTAGGATTTGCCTTAGCCACAGATAGGAGCTGACTTATTATGGATGGAAAGAGGGGAAAAGGGAGGTTTATTATGAATGGCTTAACCAATCTTGGGTAGATCAATAACAAGCCATGATGGGAATGGGTAAGTTTATTATGGATGAATAGGCTGTGAATGTGTGCAAAGTGAAGGATGAAATGGAATCTTGAAGGAGGGAGGAGCAATGTCTCTACGCATGGCACTAGTGACCCAGTTTTCACCATGGTACTTGCCCAGGGCACCACCGAACTGGTTTTCACTGTTGGACGAAATGTTTTTGTTTGTTTTTGTTTTTGTTTTTTTGTTTTTTTGTTGTCACAAGGCGTCTATTTGCCAGGTTTTCACCAAGTAACGATTTTTATGTTTTATGATTATTTTTTTTTGTATTTTTGAATTGGGATACTCTGAAGAGCTATGTGTAAAACCTGCGAAGGTGCATGCTGTTGATAGGATCCTCTAAAGGTTCACCCTCCGTGGTTGAGAGTTGATATGCACCGGATCCATATGCTGTTGTGATGATGTAAGGACCAAGCCAGTTTGATTCGAACTTGCCCTTCTTCTCTCTATCTTGCTGATTTTTAGGATTTTCTCTGAGAACTAAGTCACCCACCTCAAATGTGTGAGGCTTCAATTTATGATTGTAGCTGCGACTCATTCATTGTTGATAAGCCTTGAGATGATTAAAAGCAGTTTGTCTTCATTCATCCAATAGTTCAAGTTCTTCTAAGCGAGAGACCTTGTAGTCTTCATCACTGATAATGTTTTACAAAGAGACTCGTAAAGAGGGTAACTCGACCTCAATAGGCAAGATAGCTTCAGTGTCATAGACAAGTGAATAGGGTGTAGCTCCTGTAGGTGTGCGGACGCTTGTGTGGTAAGCCCAAAGTGCGGGATTGAGTTGGATATGCCAATTACGGCCAACGTCGTCAACTGTCTTTTTCAAGATTTTAAGGATTGTTTTATTAGATGCCTCAGCTTGACGGTTACCTTGGGGGTAATATGGTGTGGAGAAATGATGGGTAATATGGAAGCGGTCACAAAGTTCACGAACATCCTGATTTTTGAAGGGACGCCCGTTATCAATGATGATGGAAACAGGAATATCGTATCGACAAATGATATAGTTGAGAATGAATGTAGCAATTTGTTTTCCAGTGACTTGTGTAAGAGGCACCACTTCGATCCATTTTGTGAAATACTTTGTGGCCGTGATGATGAATTTATGACCGTTGGAAGATGGAGGGTGAATCTTGCCTATGAGATCGAGTCCCCACTGACAAAAGGGCCAAGGAGTCGCAATTGGTTGAAGTTCTTGCACTGGCGCATGGATGAGGTCTCCATGAAGTTGACACTGCTTACATTTCTTGACAAACTGATATGAGTCTTTTTCCATGTTGGGCCAGTAATATCCAATCCTGATGAGTTTCTTGGCTAAGGTAGGACCATTAGAATGTGGACCACATATCCCTTCATGTACTTCACGTAACACAATCTGAGCTTTGTCGCTTTCTAAACATCTAAGAAGAGTGCCATCTAGACCTCGACGGTATAGGATATCGGCTAAAATGACGTATTGAGAAGATTGGCGAATGAAAGTGCGACGTTGGTTATTGGATAGGTCAGGAGGTAGGATATTTTCATGAAGGTATGCAAAAATGGCACCATATAACTGGGACTCAGGACCGACAATACATATCATCTCGGTAGGGGTGATTTCATATGAGGGAACCAAAAGGTTATCCACCAAGAACTCGTAGCAAGTCTCATTCGGTGGTAGATCAATTAGTGAAGCAATTGTAGCCATGGCAACCGCGGCTCGATTCTGCTCTCTTGGTATTTGCTCAAAGTCTATCTTCGTGAACTGTTGTTTCAAGTCATCCACCATTCTTTTACAGGGCATTAATTTCTCGTCCTTTGTTTGGTAGTCATTAGTTGCCTGACGAATTACAAGTTGAGAGTCCCCAAAAACATGAAGTTCCTGGATCTTCCACTGAACTGCAATTCGTAATCCAGTTGTTAATGCTTCATATTCCGCTATGTTATTAGTGTAGGGAAATGATAATCGATATGATTTTGGTATAGAATCCCCTTAAGGAGTTATGAAGAGGTTGCCAGCTCCTGCCCCATGCTATGTGTATGAGCCGTCAAAGTATAGTTGTGAAGGCTTTGCATGTGACACTGTTAAAATGGATTCATTTGGAAATTATGAAATTAGAGGAACATCATCTAACATGGGAGCATCTGCTAACTGATCTAGATAGCTTGTCCTTTTATTGCTTTTCTATCCACATACTCGATGTCAAATTCACTCAGGAGCATCACCCATTTGGCTAGTCGCCTAGTAAGTGTTGCTTTATTGAGAAGGTATTTCAATGGATCGATCCTTGCAACCAACTTAGTCTTATGAGTTAGCATGTAATATCATAATTTCTGTGAAGCAAAGACCATAGCGAGACACACACGCTCAATTGGTGTGTAGTTTAGCTCATATCCCACCAATGTGCGACTGATATAGTATACTGCCTTTTCTTTGCCCTCAGCAACTTGTTGTGCTAAGAGTGCCCCCAGTGTTGTTGAAGTAGCTGATATGTATAGTAATAGAGGTTGATCTAGAACTGGTGGCATCAAAACTAGTGGATTCAGAATATAATATTTGAGTGCCTAGAAAGGTCATTGACAATTATCATCCCATTTGAATTTGATGTTTTTATGTAGCAAGTGCTAAAAAGGATTACACTTATCTACAAGTTGTGTTATGAATCTTCGTATGGACTGGAGTCTCCCTTGAAAAGATTGAAGTTGACTGATATTTCTTGGTGGTTGCATCTCTAGGATGGCTTGACTTTTGCTGGATCGATTTCGATTCCTCTTTTTGAGACAATGAATCCCAGGAGCTTCCCAGAGGTTACTCCAAAGACACATTTCTTGGGGTTTAATCTTACTTTAGATTTTTCCAACCGATCAAAGATGATTGAAAGTATGTCCAAATGTGTATCTTTGTCTACTGATTTACCCAAGAGGTCGTCAACATAATCTTCCACAGTAACATGCATGAGATCATGAAAGATAGTAGTCATGGCTCTTTGATATGTAGCGCCTGCATTTTTTAGCCCAAAGGGCATGACATTCCACCAGAAGGTTCCTTAAGGACAAGTAAATGTCATTTTGTGCTGATCCTCGGATGTGATTTTTATTTGATTGTAACCAGAGAACCCATCCATCAAAGATAACATCGCATGACCTGTTGTGAGATCAACAATTAAGTCAATATTTGGTAATGGAAAATCGTCCTTAGGACAAGCTTTGTTGATGTCTCTGAAATTTGTACATATTCTAATACTATGATCTGGTTTACTGACAGACACTAAGTTGGAGATCCATTCAGGATAATCAATTGGGCGTATGAATCCAACATCCAATAATTTCTCAAGCTCTGCTTTGACTAATAATGTCACTTGTGGATGCATCTTTCTTAATTTCTGTTTCACTGGTTTTGCCCCCAGTTTAACTGTCAAATGATGCATTACCAAATCCGGATCCAATCCAGGCATATCAGCGTATGACCATGCAAAGTTGATTTGTCGTTCTGTGAAGAAACTTATGAATTTTGACCTTTCTGACTCTGTCAAAGATTGAGCCAGGAATATGTTGTGTGGAACTTCTTCTGTGCCAATGTTTGTTTTGATAGTCTCCTCTACCAATATGGATGACTTTTCCTCATATGATGCTGGGAGAATGTCGAGCCTTCCATCTTCGGGTGCCTCAGAGAGGTTTTCGCCCTCAGATACGTCCTTTCCTTTTACTTTTTTGGGGTCAGACAACGCCACAATGTGGTTTTCGCCATAAGACCCTTGATTTGTTTTTATTTTTATATTTTTGCGACCGGAAGGCCCGACACCCTCACCAAAATATGCCAAGTCGTTGAGTTCTATAGTGTATCCCGCTTTATGGTCCCCAGGGGGAAGATCATCTTGTATGCCAAGATAGTCAATAAAAGCTTCATCATTTTGGAATGTGTCCAACTGTGTAGGTCCTTCATGGTCCCAGTCAATAAGTTGGTGGTGAACAAGGGGAAGGCCTTTGATGTCTTCGAAGTTAGCGAGGCTAAGAGTGAAGATGCAGTTATATTCAGGTATGTTGAGGTAGTTATCAAGGTCATCGTTGGCACTCTCCTCATCAATCTCGATCGTGAACGAATCCAAATTATCATTACTAGTAGCGCATTCTGGGACAGGTGTTCTCATTCTATGTGATTTTGACCTGGAACCTTGAGGCAAGGACTGTTTGGGATCCTCTGAGATTGTTTCTTGACCAACTTTGAATTTTCTATAAAATTCCTCTTCTTCTGTGGGTTCACCTGGTTCTCTAAATTTCTCGGCGAGCACATAGTCACTGGCAGATTTGTCCGAACCCCATTCCCATTCATTGGAGTCTGTGGAATAGCGATTTTCTTGTCGAATTTTGGCAACTTTGATTTGTAATGCTTCTTCTGTCTTTTGAGTGTGGACCTTGGAAGTCACGAAACCAAGTCCCTTCGAGCGTTCCTTTTTGAATGTCAATTCAGGTTGTAAAGGTTCAATGATGCCTTCCTTTCTTAAGCCAAGAGGGCTTTTGCCATCATACCCAAATTTTTGTAGGATCTTGAACCCTTTGGCATACTTTTCACATGGTATGTTGATGTGATCATGTGTATCATTTTCAGGGTCTTTGTAAAGCATTTTATATAAGTCTTCCTCTTCCAATTCACCCCATCTTTGAAAGATAGTAGGGTCCCATTTGAGTATAATGATAGATACCTGCTTATTAGGATGTGGTCTTCCATATTCTTTTGGTGAACTCATAACTTGTTGTAAGCACATGGTTTGATTCAAAGTGTATTCACCCATGCCCTTGTCCTGAAATTTCCCTTTAAGCTCACCTTGTTTTGAGGTCGAAGGTTTTAATGATTCAGGATCAATGTATGCAGAAGAAGGGACAACTTCCCTATTACTTGGAATAATCGTCTCAGTTTTCGGTCTCAAGTTATTGCAGTATATGAATGGATTAGGATCGCCATTAACTGTTATCTCAACTCCATTGTGAGGAAATTTTATGCATTGGTGATATGTAGATGGGACTGCCCTCATTTCATGAATCCAAGGATGTCCTAGTAATATATTGTATGCGAGATCTAGGTCTAGGACTTGACAAACCACATCCTTTGTAATTGGCCCAACTCTGAGAGGTAAGGTGACTGCGCCCTTGGATGAATGTTCTTCATCATCATATGCCTTGATGCTAATTTTGTTTGTAGAATTCACAACTTTATCAGAATATCCCAATTGTTTAATAGTGCTCAATGTACAAATGTTTAGACTTGCTCCTCCATCTATCAGGACTCGTTTTATTCGATGTTTGTGTATGAAGGCTTCAATGTGTAAAGGTGCATAATGTGGCTGACTTACAGAGGCGTCATCAGCTTTTGTGAATGTAAGGGAGTGTGGAACAGAAAGGTATCCCACCATGGCTTGAAACTGGTCCACGTTCAGATCAGTAGGGACAGCAGTGTCTCTCAAGATTTTGTCAAGGATAGCTTTATGCGCGGGGGATATGCGTAAGAGCTCAAGGATGGAGATGAGCGTGGGTGTTTTCCCTAACTGTTCTACAAGGTCATATTCAGGCTTGGTTATCGAGGAAGTGGTGTTTTTAGCTGGAGCACCTTCCAAAGTGAATTTACCTCGACAAGTTGTAACATTACATTCAGAGGTAGGTTCGGAAGAAGATCCGATTCCTTTCAAGACGATCTTGGGTCTCTGGGTAGAATTCTTAGGTGTTTTGTCCTTGATGATAATGGTAGAGACATAATTGTCCATCGAGATGTGATTGATAGTTGAATCATAGTTATAAGATGCTCTGGTATAGTTGGTTTGGTCATCTGTGGCTTTAGATTTTCCTTTGTCATGCTTTGGCAATGGTTCCTTAAACATCTCATGTTCTTGATTGGATGAATGTCCTTCAATCTCAATGTCACCTCTATCAATAAGATCTTGTATGATGTTCTTCAGTCGATGGCAATTTCCTGTCTTATGACCCTTGCTCTTGTGAAATTCGCAATACTCATCATCATTCCACCAATTTGGTTTGACCTTTGGTTCATATGGAGGAAAATCTGGAATTGTGATTATCTTGTTTGCCACTAGCTTATTGAAAACTGACTCAAGTGGTTCTCCCAATGGGGTGTACTTCCTTCGTGACTTTGAAGTTGTTTGAGTATTCACTTGATTGTTTGTAGAGATTGATCCAGAAAAAATGATTTTAGGTCGAATTGCATTGGCATCCACAACACCATCATTAACTGTGTTCTTGTTTTTATTCCAAAATCTTGGCTTATCTTTTCCTTTAAAGTCATCTTTGTTTTCCTTGAATATCGTAATGACTCCTTGTTCAATTAGGACCTTCTCTGTTGCTAAGCCTTTTTCAATGACATCCTTGAAGGTGGACAAACAAGCTTTTCTCAAGTCATAACCAATGTCCTTGTTAACATTTTGAGTGAACATCTCTACCATTTGTTTTTGTGGAATTTCACAAGAGCATCTGCTGGCTAGATTTCTCCATCTTTGTAAAAATGATGAAAAAGATTCTCCATCCTTTTGCTTGGTGTTGCACATGGTAGTGACTGATATGTCTGTCTCTATGTTGTATGAGAAATGTTGGATAAAAGCCTCTGCTAAGTCACCCCATGACTTAATTCTAGGTGGAAGTTGGGAGAACCATTCCATAGCTTGATCACCTAAGCTTTGTGGGAATAATCTCATCAAATATGTCTCTTCTGCTGCTACCTCAATGCAAGATGTGAAAAATTGTCTTATGTGTGCCTTAGGATTCCCTTTTCCTCTATACTTATCAAACTTAGACGTCACAAAGTGTGTAGGAAATGGAGGCATTGGAATGCTTTTGTCAAATGGATAGGGACATATGTCTCTGATTGTGTAAGTCGGCTTCGGTGTATCTATGTCCTCCATTTTCTTTTGTAAATCCTTGATTTGTTGTTCCAAATTGCTCTTAGGTGGAGATCGACTTCTTGGACGATACCCCATGCCTGAACTACTGGGTGGAGGAGCATGTTGCATATACGGATGATATTGATCATACACATGTTCATATGGAGGAGGTCTATAATGATGTTGTGTATATGGACCACTTGGTATAGAGTCATGATGAGGAATGAAATATCTGCTTTGTCCATGTATACCATACTCTACAGGCATGTCATGAGTTTGTTCTAATGTGTTGCCCCCAAATTTGATACGGGGTTTCCTTGTGTCCAAATTTTGAGCATGCCTTTGGATATCCAATTGCTTTGGTGGTTGATCCTTAGCATTGGTATGTGATTGAGTATTTTTTTCTACATAAGACCTCCATAATGGTCTGTGAAGGTGAGTATCATATGCTTGACCATGTGTGTATGGGACCTTTGGTTTTTGAAACAAAGATGATGGTGATTCAGGCACAAGATGTGGTCCTCTATTGCCTCCACTATTAGGCCTCCTTTGATCCATGTTGGAGTGAGTTTGTTGCAAAGGTCTATGTTCCATTATTTGAGACATGTCAAAATCATGAGGGATCTTGGCTCCACTTTGTGCCATCACTTGTAGAAAGTATTGTCTATCTCTCCTCATTATTTCCTCAACCAATCGAGTGAAATGGGGATTCATAATGGTGTCTTCCACTTCTTCCGAATGTACTGAAATATTGTCCATATTGTCATTGTGTGTACCATTGTTGTTTGTAGTGTCCATGTTCTCAACATTTGGAATGTTTCTATAGGCATCCATGTCAGGTAATGTAGTATGATCAGAATTGAAAAAGATATCATTGTCATATTCATAGGAACTCATGTTTGCAGACTCTTGAGCCTCTTTAGTTTCTCTCCTAGATTTTTGGGAATGGGTTTCAACCATGAACTAGGTATTGACCAAGATGTGTGAGACTAGATGAATATGGAAAGAGTATGCAAGACCAAGAGTTGGATGGAATGTAAATGAATCTGAGGTGTACTTTCAATGTCCGAAGTGTAAGACCAAGTATGTATGTAGTAGAGTAGGTGTGACTTCCAAAGAGATGATAGTTTCTCTTGATGAGGTAAGTTGACCTTGACTCTAAGTAAGACCAAATGAGACCCAAAGGTGATAGACCTTGATGAGGGACCACTTAGCCAAATGTTGTTGTATGTAGTGTGTTGACAAAGTAAGACGAGGACAAGCAAGTAACCTTTTGACTTAAGTTTAGACAAATGTGAATGTAATGTAAGGTGTAAAGCAATGATGGACTTTGTGAGACCCAAAGATAGGTTGAATGCTAGATGAAAAACCTAGAGAGATAACCTATGAAGCTCAATAAGTCTGAAACTGACTGTTCTTGTTTGCTGAATTATGAAAGTTTTCAATCCTGAACACAGACGTGCCTGTATACTTCACAGATGCGCTTAAATGACACAGACGCTATTCCATCAGACACAGACGCATTTATGAGATGTTGGAAATGCAAAGTTGCTCAAGAGACACAGACGCATTTCTGCCCTTCATAGATGCAGGTAGATGACACAGACGCTATTCTGTCAGACACAGACGCATTTCTGCAAACTTTGTGTAATTTTTCCAATCTGTGAAGTTGCTTGTTGTGACCAAATCTGAATATTTGACTATTTTTCGTGACAAGAGGACACAATGTTGATGAGGACACAGTGTTTGCAAGTGTTTAGACTCCAAAATGACTCCAAAAAAAAAGTGTGTTGTTTGATGTAAAATTATTTTGCATACACTTGAAGACACAAAAGACACAATGTTTTGATGTTTGGTCTTGAATGTTTGATTGTTCAAAATAAGTCAAGCACAATTCTTATGGCTGGCCAAGACAATAGTTGTTGATCCCACATGGAGTTTCCCCCGAGGCTACGATATGCATAATAGATACTTAGATGCTTGACCCCACTGGCTCCACCCTCGGTACTCACTTCTCGGGGTAGCCAAGCATCAGTCCCCACAAAAACTCCTTGTGGCAAACTTTGTATCTCTACTAAGAACCATATGTGTGTGGGCCGCTACTAGAGGTCCGACTTCCTGCCCCAACAACTAGAAGGATTTTGGCTTCTAAAACAAAAAGGTGCTAGTAAGGGCATCTGCTCGTGTGGCCATACATGCGGCACTTTCAGCTTTGTAAATATAGAAGGCTCCCAGCCGGTAGGGGTTATGCCCTACAAATGATCAAATAAATTTGATCAAACAGGTTTATGGGGAGACATAGTGTCGGTACGAACTAATCAACACACGTTATCCATAGTTTTCACCATGAATACAATTATTTATAGTGGTTTGGAAGAAGATGGCTTTTCTTTTGCTACCATTTGTGTCGTTCTCTCCTCACTAGTAGTCCTAATGACCACACGGGGAGACAGGCCCTCTAAAGATTAAACAAAAAGAGCCTATTGCTCAAGACACAAAAGACAATGGTTCAATTTTAGTGCACCAATTGAAGTGTTTGCTAATCTATGAAAATAAGGCACACAATAAAGATTAAAAACCCTTGCCAAGGTCCTGCAACAAAGATCTATTAGTAGTTTGGATCGTTTCAAATAATCACCCCTTCCTGCAAGCACACAAGTTAGGTAAATTTTAGATCCAAAAGACTTTGTGAAATAGGGGCCTTCGACAAAATGATTTTGCTTTCAAGACAAGCTGCACCAATTTCGTTAGCTAGATCTGAAGATGTTAGCTCAAAATAAACCAAATCTGAAATCTGGATGACGCAAAACCGAATCAAAGAAAACCCAAAATGTAACAAATTCACACAGACATGGTTATCAGAAACACAAATGCTATAAAATTTCGCAGACGCGCCTAAAGCCGACACAGACGCAGCTCTTGGATGCAGACGCGATTCTAGATGTCGCAGACACGACAAAAAATCAAAAACGCGATCCGAAAGTACGCAGATGTGGAAATATCAAAATATTGTTAGAAATGTCAGATCTGCAACTTCAAAACACAAAATCTACAACAAAAGACGTTAAATGCAAAAGGGACAAGAGTCCCACCGGGCATGCCAAAATGTATACGGTGAAAATGGATAACAACAATAATATTGAAAGACTAAATGAATTCAACCACAAAACCCTATCCTAACAACAACAAAGATCCACCATAACATATGAAGATTACCTAAGACAATGCAAATCAAATGAAATCACAAAGATTATACCATCACATGTCCAATAGGGTTTGGATCTCCATTCTTCCTATCTCCATTGATCTTTCTTGATATATTTGCTCTCAGATTTTGTGTGCACAAGAGCTCAACAAAGAATGGAAATATGGTTGCAAGTAGGATTGCATATGAAAGTGCAAAAGGCATAGTGTAGTCGAGTGCGTAATTGAGTTAGGGTTTGATAATGAAGGAATCATCTCCTTATATAGAAGACACCATAATAAAATGGAGGGATAAGATTGAGAGATGTAAAAGATAAATGGTCAGCTATGATTAGAGGGTAGGTAGAAGAAATAATAAAATAATGAAAGGGTAGGTAGTGTAGGAATTAAGAGATGAATGACATGTGTCATTGGAGGAAAAGGTTAATGAATTAATTAAATAAATAAAGATTTATTTAATTAATAGAAGAAGTGGGATCAATTAAATAAATAAATGTATTTATTTAAATGAGAAATAAGGTTAGAAAAGGATAAATGAATTAATTAAATAAATAAAGATTTATTTAATTAATAGAAGAATTAGGCTTAAGATAATTAAATAAAAATATTTATTTAATTAGATAGGACAAATTTAGGTGTCCACGGGTTTATGTACTTGTATCAAAAATTAGAAAAATAAAAAAAGAAGATATATATACTATTAATATATATCATGCAAGGCAACTTATGGTAAGTGTGCATTTAATGAGACATTTATGTTGAATCTGATCGAATGCCTTTAAATTGAGCAATGGGGTATTACAGTATTTTCACATTACATGTTTGAGTTGGAAACACTGAAGTGGGAGTGATGGACACGCCAATTATGCTCAGGGCAATGAAACCACAGGCAACGTTTGTAGATGAAGTCATAAATAAATGGTTGGGGGGGGGTCTTTGTGAGTGACCACCCGTACATAATGCATATGGTCAAGACAGTGCTAGGGTTGGAGTTTTTGATGGCGTATCACAGGCATAGGGTCAATTCAGACATTCCAACCTTTTTTCTTGTCATATTGTTATATGTCAGGGTTTATTAAGGAGTGGGTGAAAAAACTCACCCAGATGGTGTCTGAGCATGCATATTTGTGCGACATTGATGCAATCATCAACAATATGGATGAGAACCTTCTCATTCCTCTCCCACAAAACTATTACATTGTAAGGGTTTTTAAATTTATGATTGTGCGAACACAAGATGTGCAGTTGTTGCAGGCATGAAGGAGTGATATACAATGCAATATCAATTTCCTCATGTATGTAGCCAAAATCAAGGAACCTGAGGAGGACGATTGGCATTGGGACTACCTTACCACTAAAGGGTTGGTAGATGAAGATGAAATTGATGAGGATGTGGTTGAGATTGTAGGGGCGGTGGAGCTAGGGAGTGGAGAGGAATGGATTGAGGATGACAGACGCAATGTGGAGGAAATTGCAATAGGTGAAGCTCATGCTAATTGCGGACAGGATTGCCCGCTCATCTTACAAGCCAAGAAAGTCAGGGAGGAACGTGAAGCTACGGAGGCGGCAAGGCGAACTAGGAATGCCTCCTAGCCTTGAAGTATGTTGCAGATGCTTCGTTCTATTTTGATGCTTGAATTTTGTATTGTAGGTTATGGGTTGTTATGGGTGATCATTGGAAATGCTATCGAGAATGTATTTTTGGCTACAAGCCAAATATTGTTGTATCTTTTTTTTTAATCTTAATATAATGGGTGTTGGCCCTACCCAGCTATTCACTTACAAAATTTTTTTTTGTTCAAATGAATTATTTTAGCAAATATTTCATTATTTTGGGGGAATATACTATAATGGGTGTTGGCCTTACGCAACTATTTACTATTAGGGTTTATCAGATTCTCACTTTCTAGACCTACCAGTAGGTAATATGATATTTTATTGATTTAAAGCTTCAAAAAAGATTACAAAAAGATTGGCGTCATCAAATAACCTCCATCCAATCCATCTATCTATACCCGCCACTACCGAAGCCAACTCTGAAACAAACCCTAATACCTGCCTCCCATCCTCTTCTTGCGAGCTCTCTGCATCTAATATTAAACTACATTAAATTTTACCTTTAATTTTCTTTCAACTATCCATATAGTGAGCTGCAAGTGCTAGTTAACTATAAGTTTGTTATTAATTAATCAATCAAATTAATGACCGTTGGATGATTGCAGATCATCAACACCCAAATTTCTGAAGGACAAAGGTTTTTTCAAAAAGTCATCGGAATAGAGAGGTCTGAGCATTGTCTAATTAACTATTATAAATTGTATACTTAATTAACGAGGATGATAGATTGGGCCAAGCCTTTCCGATGTGTCCTTTGACCTCCAGCATGTATAATCTTATTGGTCCACTTAAGAAGAGCATGATGTCAATAGGGCCCATGCGCGATGTGTGCAACAGGGCTGTGGAGTTAAGGTGAAGGAGCATCTTGATCTAAATGCACAGTCGTGCGAAGATCTGGACCATTGATATCAAAGGAAGTGCACGACAAGGTAAAATATGAAAGTCATTAATTTTAATTTTAATTATATTTATATTGCGAGTGTGATTCACACCATGGTTTTTCCCACATTGGGTTTTCCAGGTAAAATTTTTGGTTTTCATGTGTTTGGTGTTTTTTTGTTTCATCTTGCATTGATGTTTAATTTATTAATGATAATTGATAAGTACTTGTGATTAAAGAAGTTTAGGATTTGGTCTAGACTAATTCACCTCCCTCTCAATCTTGTGGTGTTTTCAACATAAAGGTTACGTCATAATCCATAGCATCATATTCACAAGCATATGGATTAAAATTATTACATATAGGCATCATAAATACATCCATAATCATATATAATATCATAGTATATATATATATATATATATATATATATATATATATATATATATATATATATATATGTATATATATATATATATATATATATATATGTATATATATATATATATATATGTATATATATGTATATGTATATATGTATATATATATGTATATATATATATAGATATAGATATATACATATATATATACATATACATATATACATATACATATATACATATACATATATATACATATATATATATACATATACATATATATATAATATATATATATATATATATATATATATATATATATATATATATATATATATATATATATATATAACCCTAAAGATCCAACCACTAACTCTGGATCTACAAACTAATTCAACAATTAACCAATAGAGAACTAAAAATACATGCAAATAAAATGAAATAAACCAAGTATAAATTTATTCATTACTTAGATTTAACTATTAAATTAATCAATCAACTTAATGAGCGATGGATGATCATAGATCAACGACATAAGCTCTGTTTCAGCCCGAAGTTCTAAAGGACAAAGGTTTCTTCAAAAAGTCATTAGAATAGAGTCAGGTCTGAGCATTGTCTAATAATTAATTAACTATTATAAATTGTATACTTAATTAACTCTAAGTCTATACTTAATTAATTTTAATTGACGAAATAAGCTCTATTCCAGGCCAAAGTTGTGGAGGACACAGGTTTCCTCAAAAAGTCCCCAAAATAGACTTAGAGACACATGTGAGCACTGCCAAGAATGAAAGGTTTTAAAAAATGAATAAATGAATGTTTTTAATAAAAGAAAGAAAGAAAAAGAAACATATTTTAACCACGGTTTTTCCCTTTGAGGAATCTATTGAAATTAAGGGAGATAGGTGTCATGGAAGGTGGAGATTCATCTCCGCTTCCAAGGCAGGGGATTGGTTAGCATTAACTAGCCATAGTTGTTTTACCCGGAGGATATGCTCTGGTTTAGACTTGAGATATCATGTGGAAATGGGAGGATCATCTAGAGAATATGATTGGTGGAAGTCGGGCAGAGATGATCGAGCATGCGTAGGAGTTGGACAGGGGATTTAGTTATATAAGGAATATTAGTACCACTGTGGCCTTTGCTGGTTTTGATAGTTGTATCACGAAGTTGATTATGGGCGATTTGGAAGGGATGTCTCTTGGGTCTAGAACAGAGGTTTAGAGTACTTTTTCCTTTCCCAGTGCTATCCATGGAAGAATCCAGAAGGAGTTGGGCTATAAATGGGAGGGAAGATGGATCCAAAAGTTATCCAGATTGATTGAGAGAGCCACATTAGAGGCAGGCGTCAAGAAGCTTGTTGTAGAGGAAATGAGTATAGGGGAAGCATGGTTCGTCATTTCGGGGTGAGTTGTATGTGTAGAGATGAAACTTTGCGAATGCAATACAGATGGTTATTCCATATAGATGAAAGAGTGTTTGTCGCGGTGAAGAGCTTAATCGAATGCATTATTGGTATAGGCAGGCACTGGTGCAATGGATTTGTGTATGAGGTTGTAATTAGCCCGCTGGTAGATATTCTGGATTCTAGGGAGGTGTGCATCTAGAGGATTGATGGGTTCATTTGGGCAGTTGATGGGCATGTAGTAGCCAATGCCATTCTGGAGGAGGCTGACTTGGGGGCTAGCATGTTTTCCACCTTTTTCAACCCCGACAACTATGTTTCGTCGGACTCCGAGGATGATCCAAAGGATGATGGGTCTGTTGGGTCCGAGGAGGAGGACGAGGAGGCTGTTAAGCATAAGGTAGAAAAGATACAAAAAAGATCGTTCATTGAAGAAGCTTGGGAGGTTTATCGGGTAGGAGTGATAAACAATAACTTGGTTCCATTTCGGAGGATGATCGATAGGAGAGATAATTGGCTCTCGGAGGCTTCCACTAGAGTTGTGATGGAAATTGGAGAGTAGTTGGCCATCATTATACAATATATCTAAGGGGGATGAGGATATGTGTTTTTCTATGTGTTTGGGAGGGGGTAGTCTCTAGCATAGGAGGGTTTGTTAACAATGGAGGTCAGATGTAATGGATAGTGTGTTAGGAAAATATGATGTTAATCTCTACGTAACTTGGTTTGATTTTAATATAGGGAGCAAGAAAGTCGTTTCAAATTTAAATTTTTGGGTAAGTTCTTGAGAGAAATATAGAATGAACTCAACAATGCAAATAGATAGAGATGAACTCAGAATAATATTATAACACTTCAAAAATATGATCACTTACCTTTAGGTCACTAGCAGTCGCCAATGCAGTCAACAACAATGGTTGTTCCTGGTCTGAAACTTCGCTAGTGATCCGAATTGAGAGCTCAGAACCGACCAAATTGTGCAGAGATAAATCTGATCTTTGACTATATTTATACCAATCCTTATTTGGTGAATTCAACAAGAATTTATATGGTATATAAATATCTAGAATTAAATAATACACTTCTTAAATAAAATAAAATATTTTGTTAAATAAAAGTTAAAATTTTATTAAATGTAAGATTTCAAAGATGGACCCGTTAATGGGTCCCGGAGGGTTAATCCCCTTTCAGAATCAGCAAAAGAAGAGGTCAAATGGGAACCGCCTACTAAGGACTGAATTAAAATAAACTTTGACGTGGCTTCTAGGGGAAACCTGGGAATCTCAGGAGTGGGAGTAGTTGCAAGAAATGATAAAGGGGTTATCCTATTCAAGGGGGCTCGACGACTTCAGAATGGGACAAATAATGAAGCTAAAGCACATGCGGCACTAATGGCCACGGAATTGGCCATAAACATGAAAGTACCAAAAGTGCACCTGGAAGGGGATTCCTAAGTGATGATCAACACAATAGCGAAGGGTAACACCCCCTCATGGAAACTATCTCATTGGGTGGAGATAATACGAGAAAAATTCACCTCCTTTGAGGATTTTAGGGTCTCCCATGTTAGGAGAGGTGCCAATGCAGTGACAGACCTCCTCTCCAATATTGGATGTGATATGACATGCCAAGTGGCAAAGTGGTGGACGGGAAATGGCAGAGTATGGAAGTGGAATTAATGCAGTCTGAGAAGCACAAAACCAGTAAGCACGCAAGACAGCTCGCAAGGATGAGTACTCACTATCACAAGTATCGTAATTAATGTTGCAGTTCAAAAGCACAAAGTATTTGTTCGAGACAATGGCGGTGGGTAGTAAATCTACCATGAAATATCTTTCCATTAATATCACAAATTATGCATTTATGTCTAGTCGCAAACGACGTCGGATTTATAACTATTTTGAATTTTGAGTAATGTATTAGTTAAAAACCAAATTAATTAAGGTTTGTTGTGCCTTTGCAGTTTATTTTTTTGGTATTAACAGGATTTGAGTAGGTCTAATGGAGGCTAATTTCACTCTCAGAACAGAGAAGAAATTGGTCCCTTTTCTGGGAACGACGTCGGACAAACAAATGCAAGGCCTTTTTAAATATAAGGAAGATAAGCTGTGGAGTGTGGCTCAGCTAATGTTGGGGGAGGAATTGGTGCATATCCATTTCAGGTACAGGACAAACATGGAGGTCTACTCTTTGATAATGGTCTGGGCTTGCGAATTTGAACCCGAAGTGGAGAAAGTCAAGCTTACAATGAAAAAGCTTGTGGACGGGGACTACTTGATCAATCTTGATTCCATCTTGGAATGGGTGATCCCTCAGACCGAAATTCATATCCGGGAAGGAGAGCCAGAGGAGGAGATACTACCATTTATCAGAGGACCAGAGAATTGGTTAAAGAAGCAATGTAGGGAATGAGCTCGTATTGGCGAGGAAGCCATGAAGCTCTGTGTCAAGTTGATACGAACAGACGAGGTCCTAAAGGCACTCAAGGTGGTGGCACACATGAAGGTGGGAAGAGAGCTTCGTGATCGATTCGAGGAGGGGAGAGCGGTCCAGTTCCTAGCAAGCCTTGAAGGTGACCCAGACTTTGGGAACTTGGACTGCATTCCGAAGATGAAGACTGAAGCAACCAAAGGGAAAGCTTTGGTAGAGATTGCTGATGAGGAGGTGAAGAAGCCGAACCAGAGCGATTCGGATTGAGCAATCACAGTGCCAAAAATCTATTTTTTGCTTTATGCTTATATGGTTTTTTTTTTTAAAAAAACATTTATGGATGACTGTAATATTTCGTGCATGAATGCATAGTACTGTTTTTACTTCTATTTCCGGTTTGTTGGAACTCTACACAGTAGGTTTGAACTAAAATTTTGGGCTGATGTTGAAATTTGAATGGCCCTGGAGGAATGTAGCTATTTTTGAAAATCAATATATCAAAATTACCGATAAAAAAAAAAGATTTCAAAGATGGAAATATATTTAATATCTTATACATAAATGCGTTTAAAATATTTATATCATATGATGCTTGTAATTCATAATTAAAATTATAATTAATTTAATTAATGATAAATAATTAAATATTGTAGCATAGAAATTAGGAATCATCAAAACATAAGTATATCAAATCAAAACATAAGACAATCAAAGCAATATCATGAGAATGAACCTAATTCTAAAGCACATTCAATGGAGGTATGAAAACAAAGCATTCAAGAGTAAAATTATGCAAACCAGACGTAGAGTTGAATACTCCTTCCATGCGGCTCCATTGTTGTTCTTTCCTCTTCAATAATTTTGTGGACCTCACCTACAAGTGCCCTCACAATTGAAAGCAAAAAGCTCAAGAGTACTAGAACTAAAATTTGATAGTTTGTTAGCAATTTAGAATTCATGAAGTAATTGAAGGGGATGATTGAAGAAAAATTATCCAATTTATAGAGAAATTGGAGAAGTGACAAGATTGGCATGATGCAATTCAAATGGAAATTGCAAATCAATATGTTAATTATGACAAATTATGCAAATTATGCACTTTCCATGCACAATTTTGATTGATTGATTATGACACATTTCATGTCAAAATTGATTGATTAAATCAATTATGACAATTTCATGACAAATTGAAATGCCACTCCCATAGAATTAGGAGATGAATTAGGAGGGAAAAAGAATTAGAAATTTGAAAATTAGGAAATTGAAATTGATGACAAATTAGGAAATTGGAATTAGAAATTGATGAAAAATAGGATTTAGTGAATTAGTGAATTAATTAATAATTTTTCATTTATTAACCAATTCACAAAGAAGAATAATTAGACAATTAAATAAAGATTTAATTGTAATAAGAAGACTTAGGATAAATAAGTAATTTATTTAATCCTAAAGGAAGAAATGACAAATTAGGTTAAATGACTAAATCATAAAACCCTAGAAGACGAATTAGAAATGCGAAGATGACAATTAGGTCTTGATTAGAGATAATTAATGTCATGATTTGATTTTGGATTGATAAATGACCAATGATTGATAAATGATTTGATTGATAAATGTGCCAATTGACGAGGAACAATGACAAATTGATCCAAATTGACATAATTGAGATAGACAATGATCGATAGCGAAATGATCGCAAAATGACAAGATTGAAGGATTGATGATAAATCGACAAGAGGACAAAACCCTAATTAGGATTGACGATGTCCGAATTGATAAGAGAACAATGATTGATGACAAATTGATCGCAAGATTGACAGGAGGACAAAACCCTAATTAGGATTGACGATGTCCAAAATGATGACAAATAAGCATGCTCATTGATGCAATAAGATAAAATTGATCAAAATCATGACTGGATAATGTTGTCGACAAGACCAAATTCGAAGACGAGATGATTGAATAATGTAGAAGAATGACTCAATGTTCGCAAATGATAAAGACCAAGTGCGTGACATAGGAGAAATGTTAATGCAACGCAAAAACCTAAAATGAGGCAATGCGCAAATGTTAAAGTATGACTTCGCAAGCGTTTGACCATTTTTGGGTGTCTACAAATATATTAATTTATTTTATATTTATTTTGAAGTATATTGCTTTATTCTAAATCTTTTTAATCCGTTTTTGTTTGAACAGATTAATTTCTAGTCATAACAAAAAACAATTTAATTTCTAGTCACTACTTTGAATATGACTATTATAAATTTACAAATATTGGGAATACTTTTAACTATTTATTACCATTACAATTTTGGACATATTAAAAAATAAAATATAATCAATATAATTTAAAAACTATTTATTAACATTTTCAATACTATTATTCTTCATATATAATTTTGGGCATGAATATCGTCGTCCGTTGGATGAGCATAAATCAACGACGTAAGGTGTATTTTGGGTTGAATGTGGGAATGATATTTTTTTTTGCAAACTTCTACCGGAAACACGTGTCATTGAGTTCATTGACACGAAAGAAAGGTTATGGCCCATGGGAAGAAGTGTCAGGTGATGTGGCATTTGGGTGGCAAAAAACCTATGTATAATGGGACCCATGGGAACTGACAACAGATATGCAATGATATTGCCTTATGGTATGCACGCCACTGAAAGTGAATGGTTAACATCTAGCCTTTAGGCAGCTTTAATGTTGGCTTGTGCAGACAAATTGTGCAGCTAAACTAGTACATGCAGAGGAATGATGGCAAAGTTTGTGATTAAAGCCGACGACCGTCGCCATTGGATATCAGAAATTAGAATTGAGTGTGAGGTGTTTAAAGCTTGGGTGGATTGGAAGCTAAAGGATCACAGAGTGTAGTTGGATTTCCATTTTCTTGGTATCATATTGTCTGCACTTGCAGCATTGTCTTGGGTTTCTTAAGCAGCATGGAAGCCAATTTCTCCTTCCATACTGATAAGAAATTAGTCCCATTTATCAGACAATTTATGGATAGGAGGCTGAAAGGTTTGTTCTTGTTTAAGGATGAGCGACTGTACAAGAGTGTGAAAATGTTGTTGGGAGAGGAAATTGTCCATGTAGGTCATCGCCATAGGATGAACATGGAGGCATATTCATTGATTGTCGCTTAGGGTTTCTAGTTTGAGGACAAGGTGGACAAGGTAAAAAAATCCCTGAGAGTTGTAATTGATTCAAACTACCTGTTAAATCTAGACAATGTGTGTGCTTGTAGGGTCCCAAAGGTGGGCATTGTTCCTGAGGCAGGGTTGGCTAGTCCGGTGGCGTCGCTACCACTCATTTGATGGGCTAATGATGATTTGAAGGCAAGATGCAGAGCTCCTACTTGGCGCGGGTGGCAGGCCTTCAAAATGTTCGCAAGGTTGATGTAGTTTGATGAGGTTTTAAGGGTCCTTCATGAAGTGGCACGAGCAGAGGTGGGTCGAGAGTTGTAGTCGAGACCCAAGACTATGCAAGTAATGAAGCGGCTCTCAGAATTCTATGATGACTTGGAGTACAAGTCGTTTCTGGGTTAATCCTGCTATGGCCGGTGGTGTTTGGTGTTGTATGTTTGTATCTTTTTGTTCCATGTCCATTTTCTCCCCAACTTTGTACGTACGAGGGGATATCTGCTAACAATTTTTATACGCCGAATTGGAATTCTGGGGTTTTTGCATGTAGTAGGGTTTTGTTTTATATTGGGAATGGTGGTTTTGGGGGTGTTTTTTGCGATGGTAGAACTCTATTGGTTTTACTATACCACCTATACTTGCATATTTGCAATATTTTATTTCCAAGTAATACAATACAAAAAAAATCAATAAAAAAAAGAAATACCACACAAGTTTTGAAATTACATATTTAAATTATATATTTAATTCATATTTAAATCCTATTGATAATGGGATGGATGACAACTGACAATGGATACCGTCATTCATTGGATGAGCACGCATCAACGACTTAAGGTGTATTTCAAGCCGAATGTGGGATCTCCAATTTTTTTGCAAACTTCCAGTGGAAACATGTGTTTGTAGTGTCATAAAATTGTGACCCTAGCAATTTTTGACCATATTAGGGTCCTCATGCATGCGAAATTGAATCCCCTAGCCTGATCGGAGACTAGAGACTACTCAACCTCGAAAACTGCTTCTCCCTTGCCCTCTACACCACCCTGTCTGCACTCTGCCCTAGAGAAAAGGGTAAGACAAGGGCATGGCGCCCCTTTCCTTGCCTTATTTTGGGGCAGGACCTTTTATGAGTTTGCATAGAAGGTTGTGCAGTGAACAAGAAAACTTCCCTGATGTCGGCCTATGATGAAAATCAGTTTCATTAACCCTAAATTGACAAGTATAAAAGTTGCATTTGCCCTCTCATTTTGAAAAGGAAGAAGAGGAGAATAAGTTCAATAAGGTGAAAATTTGCAATCAAGCGTTCAAGAGCATTCAAGCATCCCTTTCAAGAATCGATAATCTCAAGTCTCTCTTCAAGGCTAGGTGTCGCATTCAAGTCAAGGATTCAACCATTGAAGAGGAGATCCATTTCAAAATTCAACTTCATACAAGCATTTCTATCAACATTTCTATCACAACCTCCCTTGAGGTGATTTACATTTCAGTCTTCCATTTACATTTACTTGCAAGTACTTTCTTTCATTACTTAGTTAATTCCAAAACTGGGGTTTGACCCGAAGGCAAACCCCCAATCCCAACCCCTTTTCCTCTCTTTTCTATGTGTAGGTTGTAGGTGCGCAACTGTACTTTCGGATTTGGACTCCATTTGCAGAGGCAGAAAAACCCTTTTCATTTCACAGATTTTTCGGAGGACCGTGTACACTTTCGCCATGGTCCGGGCAACTTTTCCTCAAATTCGTAGGGTGGCTTCATCTCAACATATTATTTCCAGATCCAGGTGCACAGCTTAATCCCACGCTTTGATCGCAAGTTATAAGTATTTCTTTGTCATTGCTGCACTTAGTCTCTATACATAATTCAATCAATTCCTTTCCATTCTGAGTAGAAGAGGGGATTGACTTATCATTCTCATTTCATTCAGAATTCTATCTTCTTCTTTGAAGCTTGAATCTAGTGAATTTACCCCCCCTCTTCCAATGTAATGCGTGAAAAGTGTTTGAAGGGAAATCTGTAGTGAAACTCTCATCTCTCCTTTGAGGGAAAGGGTAGCTTTCCTCTTGATCTCTCAATGACACATTTTTCACCCACCAATACATTTTGGTGAACCCTTGCATGCTTTCCTTTGAACAAAATAGCATATTTTTCATTTGCAAGTTTAAATTTTCTGCAAACAAAGTGGTTAAATCATTAAAAATCCTAGTTTTTAAAATCAAAATTGAACTTGTGATTTGTAAAAATTGCTTGTGGTCATCTTAGAACTAAAAATTGTTTTGTTTGTCAAATTCAATTTCCTCATTGTCTTGTTAAATTTGCAAATCAAATTAACAAAATTAAGCAACTACTTGTTAAAACCCTAATTTTCAAAAATTATCTTGAACTTGTGCAAAAATTGAATTTCCATTTAATTATCAGATTTTTGATTGTTCTCAGACTTGTTTTCATTCCTACAATTCAAATTTTCATTTTCCCTCCCTTTTCCCAAAATTTGGTTGTAATCCAAGAACACTGAGAGCGGGGGGGTGAATCAGTGTTCTACCGGTATGATCAATTTTAACCTTATTAAAACATGCATACACCAACCGGTATACCGGTACATATATAATTGAAAGAAGTAAAGCAACCAATAAGCCAATCACATAAATGAATACCACAATACACAAAGTTATACGTGAAAAACCTCAGAGAGGAAAAACCATGGTGGGATTTGAGACCCACAATATCAATCCACTGGCCATATGAAGAGATATTACAAAATATAGGGGTTTTCACTTGCAAGAAGGCTTACAACCTAGAGCACACTACTCAATCACAAAAGGAGCCTCATTGACTACATATATATCCAAACTACAATCCAAAGAAATGATTGAACTGCTAAGATAGCATCTTCTATGCCAGAATACAGTTTTGGTTAAACTCTCTGATATATTTCGCATCTCCTTCCTAATATATATTGACATTATATCACATCCATATATCTGATAGTTATACTACTTAATATAAGTACAGATCCAATAGCCAACAAGATGAGAGGGGGGGGGGGGGGTGAATCATACAAACTTAATCTTCCATAAAAACATCAGATTCAACCTCAGTAACATATACTTCAGTAATATAACCAAAACTGCTAAACATGCAAACTCAAAAGCATATAAACATCATAAACCTCATAACACCATATTTAACGTGGAGACCCAAATAGGGAAAAACCACTGTGGGATTTCGGACCCACTAAGAAATATACTCTTCTAGAGTATGCTCAGTTAAAAGCAAATCTTGTTAAAGATTACAAACACGTTGCTAGATGTGACCCGGTTAAGGGATTTCCCTCAGATCTGTTAGGATCTTCACCTTGTTAGAAGTGACCTTGTTAAAGGATTTCAAGCACTCAATCAGAATGTCACCTTGCTAGAGGGTTTTACAAATAAGACTGTTAAGTCCACTCGGTTAAGAGATTTTCTGTCACTGTCACAAAATAACAGTAATAAAAATCTATCTGTAACTTCACATCTAAAATGCTAAAGCATATTCTTATTTGTTCAATACAATCTAGACATAGAACTAATCTTGTCCATCTGTTGGGCTTCTATACTCTGTTATTCAAATAGGTTTTCAAGCTTCTATGCTCGGTAATCACTATGTAGCATCCCTGTGCATACACTTGCCTGCATACATTGTTTATCAACAGTTCCCTATTTATAAACAATTTGCTAACAGCTTAATCTCCTTGATCACATTTCCCATGATCAATCATAGCCATCAGATTTTCATGCTTGACCAGGTTCAATGTATCCTTCGATCTGAAAACATTTTACCCTGCCTTGGGACTTGCATACATTTCTTGGAACTTGTGCTAGGGTATTGCGGTTTAATCTGAACTGTAGATCTTCCTGCTGATCTTCCATTGCCATAGATTCTTAACAAACTATATTTACGACATACCAATCATTTAATCAGTTCCAGCTCATCAGCTTCCTTCATTAAATAACGCATGTAACCATTTAATGTATTCTGTTATAGCTCAGTTACAACTTGGTAACAACTCGGCAAATACTAAACTTCACTCGATAGACTTTCCGCCTTCATTAACCGATAGCGATAACCTTAGGTTTTACCGACTAGGTTCCTTAGGGTTTACCGACTAGGTTCTTTGCTTGGTAACATAGTATAGTATTAACCTTACAATTTACAACATATGTATGATGTTAAAACAATCTAAACATCATAATCTCATCATTGTCTGACTCAGTAATAGTTGCCCATTGAATACCTTATTCATCCCCTTATTCATCATATTCTTTCTTGTGTCTTTTACCGACATCTTTATACTCTTTAAATCATACTTCTCAAGATATGGCAACATCATACTAAATTAGAAAATCAATTTCTTGACATCAATGACAAAATAATAATATCAAGATAGTAAACATTCTTAATCAATTATATCCATAATCATCAACCTTCTTCTCAATATCCTTATTGAAATGCCAACAATCTTCCATTGTCTGTTATAATGCCAAATGCTAACAATCTCCCCCTTTGGCATTGATGGCAAAACCAATTGATTTGACCTTAAAAAGATTCGGATTGCTATGATTCTGAAATGCTGAAATGCTCTCTTGCTGTCATCAGACTTCTCCCCCATACATTAGACTTCTCCTCTTTTTTCAGTCTTCTTTCCAATCTTCAGTCTTCTTCCCTTTCTTAGTTTTCTCCCCCTTTGACAACAATGACAAAAAGTAAAGAACTAAAACATAATTTCTTCCTGTATGAAGTGAATTCCTGCTGTAATGTATCAATTCAATCTCGATCAGAGCATTTTGTCTTTAATTCCTGTTCCCTATATTGTTTCCTGTAATATTTCCTGTACACCTTTAGAAAACATTTTAAAGTGTGTAAATCAGCATCAACTCCTAAAAGATATTCAATAGAGTCATTGGATTGATGCTTTCAATGAACTCGGTCAGTGAGTAGAAGATAGGGGTAGGACCCCTAACTTACTTCTGAGATATTCAAAAGTGTCCCTTGGTAGTGGTTTGGTGAAGATATCTGCTATTTGTTCCTTTGTGCTAACATACTCCAACACCACTTTCTTCTAATGAGCTTCTTCTCTAAGATAATTATATTTGATAAAGATGTGCTTTGTCTTAGAGTGCATAACAAGATTTTTTGAAATGTTAATGGCACTAGTATTGTCACAGAATATAGTTACTAGCTCGGTAACTTTCTCATTTATACCTTCCAGCAGTTGTTTGATCCATGCAATGTTGGTACAATTCAATGCTACAGCAACGTATTCAGCTTCTGCTGTTGATCGTGAAACACATCCTTGTTTCTTGCTAAGCCAACTCACTAGTCTTTCTCCTAAAAAGAAAGCTCCTCCACTTGTGCTTTTTCTGTCATCAATGTTGCCTGCCCAATCAACATCAGTATAAACTTTTAAATCAAAATCATTTCCTTTCTGATATACTAAGCCATAATCCTCTGTGCCTTTCAAGTATCTAAAAATTCTTTTGATTGCTGTTATGTGTGTTTCCTTGGGATCTGCAGAGAATCTTGCAACTATACCTACTACATGTGCTATGTCTGGTCTGCTAGGAACAACATATTGTAGCTTTCCAATCATGGATCGGTAAAGTGTCTCATCAACAGATGCAGATTCATCATTCTTTGATAATTTATAGTTGGTAGTCATAGGAGTACTTACTGGTTTTGAATCCTCCATTCCAAATTTCTTCAAGATTTCTTTTATGTACTTGGATTGAGTAATGAAAATCTCATTTTTCGTTTGCAGTATCTATAAACCTATAAAATACTTTATCTCACTGATTAATGACATCTCAAATTCTTTGCTCATTTCATTTCCAAAGTTCTTGCATAAAGAGTCATTTCCACAAAATATAATATCATCAACAAATATGGCTGAGATCAGTATTCCATTTTCATCATTCTTCATGTACATATTATTGTTCTCACTTGTCTTTATAAAACCAATCTTAATCAAATAAGAGTGCAATCTTTCATACCATGCTCTAGGTGCTTGTTTCAGACCATATAAAGCTTTGTTCAATTTACATACCTGATCTTTATTATTGTCTTCAACAAATCCTTCAAGTTGTTTAATAAAAACTTCTTCTAATATTCCATTTAGAAATGCAGATTTGACATCCATTTGATATACCTTGAAGTTTTTGAAAGCAGCATATACCAACAATGTTCTTACTCCTTCAAGTCCAGCAACAGGTGCAAAAGTTTCACCATAATCAATTCCTTCTTCTCGAGCATAACCTTTGCAAACTAGTCTTGCTTTGTTTCGAATGACCTCTCCTTTTTCATTTAGCTTGTTTCTGAAAATCCACTTTGTACCGATTACATTTTTGTCCTTCGGTCTTGGGATTAGTGTCCATGTGTCATTCTTCTTGATTTGATCAATCTCTTCTGTCATAGCATTTATCCAATCTTCATTGTTAAATGCCTGTTTCACTATTCTCGGTTCAAATTCAGATATCAGACATGTGTTCTGTCTCAGTTTGTTCCTTGTCATCACTGGATCATCCTTATCTCCTATAGTCTGACTTGGTGCATGATGTCTTCTGACATACTTGGCTAATACGGGCTCGGTAGGCTCTGTATGATCTTCTTCATCACTCGATAACTGGACATTCTCTTCATTTTCTTCAATAGTTTTCTCGGTAAGACTTGTCGGTTGAACATAGACAAATTCATCATAGTCTTCTGGTTCCTTGGAATTTCCTTCATCATTTCTTTCTGCAAATTCATCAATTTTCACATTTGCACTTTCTACTATTTTGTTAGATGATTTGATCAGACATTTAAATGTTTTGCTTCTAGAAGAATAACCTATAAATGTTCCTTCTTCACTTTTCTGATCAAACTTGCCATTTCTATCATCTTTGTGAACATAGCATCTACTTTCAAAGATTTTAAAATAACTTACATTAGGTTTCTTATCATACTAGATTTCATATGGTGTCTTCAAAGTACCTTTCTTCAATTGTACTCAGTTCAGGGTGTAAACTATTGTGCTTATTGCTTCTCTCCAAAATGTTTGTGGCACTTTCTTTTCAATCATCGGTTTTCTAGCACAATCCACAATAGATCTGTTTCTTCTCTCAGCTATTCCATTCTGCTGTGGAGTTCTCGGTGCAGAGACTTGTCTTTTAATACCATGATCATTGTAGAATAAGTTGAACTCATCAGATGTGAACTCTCCTCCTCTATCTGATCTAAGACATTTCAGTTGTCTTCCTGTTTCATTTTCAACTCTTGCCTTGTACCATTTAAACATTTGAAAAGCTTCTGATTTATCTTTTAAAAAATTACCGACATCATCCTTAAATAGTCATCCACAAATAATATGAAATATTTATCAACATATAAACTTTGAACTTTCATAGGACCACAAAGATCAGTGTGCACAAGATCTAAAATTCCTTTAGAAGTGTAAGACTTACTTATAAAATGGCTTGATCTTGTCATCTTACCCATCTGGCATCCTCGACACATAGCATTCTCAGGTTTTTAAAGACTTGGTAGACCTCTTACTCGGTGCTTCTTGCTTATTTTGATCAGATTATCAAAATTTACATGACAAAACCTTTTATGCCATAACCAGGTATCATCTATCTTTGCATAAAGACATTTATTCCGAGTTGAGTCAAGGTGAAATGTGTTACCTTTTGTTTGTGTCTCGGTAGGAGCTAACTTTCCATTCTTGTCATAAACTTTGACAATTCCTTTCTGAAATTCTATTCGGTAACCTGTATTGTTTAGCTGTGATACACTCAACAAATTGTATTTCAAACCTTCAACCCAATAAACATCAATGCATCTTGCATTGTCAAGAAGTGTTATAGATCCTTTACCTTTCACCGGACATGGTGGATCATTACCAAATCTTACATAGCCTCCATCATAATCTTCTAATATAACAAACTTGTGTTTATCTCCTGTCATATGATGTGAGCATCCACTATCTATGATCCAAGAATCATTAATGTTTATGTGAGATATTAGGGCTTTTTCTTCATTCCTTTCTTCATCTGATCCATCTTTGATAGCCACATAAAATACTTCCTCTGTATCAGTTTCATCTGATTTATCATCATTGGATTCCTCATCAGCTATTAAGCATGTCTTTCTATCTCTTCTTCTGAAGTCTCGGTGTCCTTTGTAATGATAATCTTTCTATCTGTCATCTCGGTAATCTCTCTTTTCAGTAGAATCTTTGTTAGGATAGTTAGAAGCCATATGTCCTATCTTATCACAATTGAAACATTTCAAAGGTAGTTTTTTTTTACACTTACCTTTGCCTCTAGGTAACCTTTTGGCTAATAGTGCTTCAAACTCTTCCTGCTTTCTGATTTCCTCATACAGTTTGTGTACTTCTTCCATGTTCATATGAAATATTTCACTTGCTCCACTGTGATCTCCTTCAGAGTACTTATACTTTCTTTCATTGTAATCATTAGATTCATCAAGATGAAAAGAACTAAATGCAGATTCAACTTTATTTACTGAAGATCCACTGTTATCAAAGTTACTTAACTCAAATGCATGTAGCTTACCAATAGTATCATCTAAAGAAACTGGCATATTAGGTACAAACCTCAATTCATTGATTGCAAAGACTTGGATTGCATAAGCCGATAGAAGGGTTCTTAACAACTTACTTGTTATATCCTTTTCTTCAATAGTTCCACCTGCTCCTTTGATTTGATTGACAATCTCCTTTAGTCTTGTACTGTACTGAGTTATGTTCTCACCTTCACTCATCCTCATGGATTCAAGTTGTCCTCTTAGACTATCTAATTTTTCTCTTTGAACATGTTCATCTCCTCCATATACTGATATGAGCTTATCCCATATTGCCTTTGCATCATTGCAGCCTTCTAGGTCATTAAACTCTAAGTCGGTCAATGCAGATGTTATTTCAATCATTGCTTGGATATGTTCTTGCTTTGCCTTTATCTCTTCCATTGTCAAAGGATAGGTGTTCGGTGTAACAAAATCATTCTCCAGATAGTATACAACATATTCTCCAGCTCCTGATAGATGCAACTTAATTCTTTTCTGCCATGTAGAGAAACTTGACTTGTTCAGCTTCGGTGCATCCCTCTTATACATCTTTGGATCTTTAACTCAAGTGCCTTTAAACTTTTCTTCCAGAGTCCAAGGCTCTGATACCAATTGATAGTTCTGATACTTAATATAAGTACAGATCCAATAGCCAACAAGATGAGAGGGGGGGGGGTGAATCATACAAACTTAATCTTCCATAAAAACATCAGATTCAACCTCGGTAACATATACTTCAGTAATATAACCAAAACTGCTAAAAATGCAAACTCAAAAGCATATAAACATCATAAACCTCATAACACTAGATTTAACATGGAAACCCAAATAGGGAAAAACCACTGTGGGATTTCGGACCCACGAAGAAATATACTCTTCTAGAGTATGCTCGGTTAAAAGCAAATCTTGTTAAAGATTACAAACACATTGCTAGATGTGACCCGGTTAAGGGATTTCCCTCATATCTATTAGGATCTTCACCTTGTTAGAAGTGACCTTGTTAAAGGATTTCAAGCACTCAATCGGAATGTCACCTTGCTAGAGGGTTTTACAAATAAGACTGTTAAGTCCACTCGGTTAAGAGATTTTCTGTCACTTTCACAAAATAACAGTAATAAAAATCTATCTGCAACTTCACATCTAAAATGCTAAAGCAGATTCTTATTTGTTCAATACAATCTAGACATAGAACTAATCTTGTCCATCTGCTGGGCTTCCATACTCTGTTATTCAAATAGGTTTTCAAGCTTATGTACTCGGTAATCACTATGTAGCATCCCTATGCATACACTTGCCCACATACATTGTTTATCAATAGTTCCCTATTTATAAACAATTTGCTAATCGCTTAATCTCCTTGATCACATTTCCCATGATCAATCATAGCCATCAGATCTTCATGCTTGACCAGGTTCAATGTATCCTTCGATCTGAAAACATTTTACCTTGCCTTGGGACTTGCATACATTTCTTGGAACTTGTGCTAGGGTATTGCGGTTTAATCTGAACTGTAGATCTTCCTGCCGATCTTCCATTGCCATAGATTCTTAACAAACTATATTTACAACATACCAATCATTTAATCAGTTCCAGCTCATCAGCTTCATTAAATAATGCATGTAACCATTTAATGTATTCTGTTATAGCTCGGTTACAACTTGGTAACAAATCGGTAAATACTAAACTTCACTCGGTAGACTTTCCGCCTTCATTAACTGATAGCGATAACCTTAGGTTTTACCGACTAGGTTCCTTAGGGTTTACCGACTAGGTTCTTTGCTTGGTAACATAGTATAGTATTAACCTTACAATTTACAACATATGTATGATGTTAAAACAATCTAAACATCATGATCTCATCATTGTCTGACTCGGTAATAGTTGCCCATTGAATAACTTATTCATCCCCTTATTCATCATATTATTTCTTGTGTCTTTTACCGACATCTTTATACTCTTTAAATCATACTTCTCAAGATATGGCAACATCATACTGAATTAGAAATTCAATTTCTTGACATCAATGACAAAATAATAATATCAAGACAGTAAACATCTTTAATCAGTTATATCCATAATCATCAACAACCTTCTCAATATCCTTATTGAAATGTCAACAATCTTCCATTGTCTGTTATAATGCCAAATGCTAACAATGTCTTTTAAAATGATCTAATGCAACTGACCTATATACCCTATACAATTTATCATGCCTTATGTCGGCTTACAAAGATAATTAGAATATCAATATACATGTCGGTTAGATAACATAAATTTATGAATATCAAAAACAATTGTCGATGCTAGATCCAAGAGATGTCGGCCTCCAATACTGATAACCTTATTCTAAACCATGTCGGCACGCATTGTCGGTAACCAAATAAATCCTTTCATCATGTCGGTGTTGGTGCCGATGTAGTGTCTATGAAGTGTCTGTCGGTACACAACTGAACCAAAACATGAAGCCAGAACAAGATACTATGGTTCCATCAATGACAACATAGTGAAACCAACCAATTGAGTGTCAATTACCAACAATCTCCCCCTTTGGCATTGATGGCAACACTCATGTGAAAAATGATCTTGGTTTCATCTGTCGGTCTCATCTATAACCCGCTCCCCTTGAGCTGAATATTCATCAATACAAAATACTCCATATCTTCATATCTCCATATCTCCCCCTAATGTGTACAACTCCCTTTTTGTTTTTCACATCTATATCACTCCCCCTTTGACATCAATGCCATCAAAATTTCAAAAAGAATACCAAAAAATAAAAAACTTTATAATGAATATCCCAAAAATACCTTACCAAAGCTTGACAAATTTGAAAATTTTTGGATATGCCTTCTCCAATAGCTCAAGATAAGTATCCCAACCAGATTTGAAAGTGCTAGAAATAGATACAAATCCATTTAGTATATGAGCAAATGACTCTTTCTCACTTAACTCTGTCGGTGTGGGCTTACCAACCATATCCATACACTCCTTCTTATGTACACTGAGTGAATCCAACCGGGGACTCACCAAGCCTCTAAGACTTCTGGCTCTTCTTATGATTTTGTCTTTTTCTTTCTTAAGAATAGAAATTTGGGCTTCCAAAGCCAAAATCTGACCATCAATGGATGTAGTCAATGAATTCAGTCCGTCAAAAGAATTGACTATACCTGCAATTTTCTCCTAAAATTCCTTAATCTTCTTATCTACATTAACTATAAGTACATCCGTGTTACAAAAAACTCTGTAAATATTTGTACACCGCTTTCAAGAATTGTCTATCAATTTCAACTTTTCATCAATCTTCTTCATTTCAGACTCAATTAATTGATCAAATGTAGCTCTCTTTGCCTGTGTGAACCTCTCCAGTGCTTGCCGTTTTGAAATCTACTGCAAGGATTGAAAATCCTTTGAAATGTGCTCTGTAATTGTCTTAAGCTTGTCGGATGGGCTCACTTCTCTGTGAATCTTGCACTCTGGGAATAGTCTATGCAAAACAGTGATAGACTGATCAATAATCCCTTTATCCATAGATCCCTCAATCAATTTATGTGCAACCATCATCATGAGTTCAGTAGGACTCATCTCGGTTATGTTTTTATTTTCAACCTGCGAGGTGTCAATTGACAATAATGATGGACCTACTACTGGTTCCATGTTGGATTCCCCTTTCTTCTCCTTTGATGGTTTATCCTTTATAGCTTCCTCACTTGCACCAGTGCCTTCGCCACTTGGTGCAGTCTCTATAACTATCGGTTCCTCTGTAGGAACTGTAACCTCAACATGTACATCTGTATTCGGAGGACTGTTGTCCTCAACATTAGTATCCTATATATTATCAACCTTTAAACTCTCTGTATTTGTCGGTATCTCAACATTTGCCTGTACATTTGTATCTACCAGGGCTTAATTTCTACTATCTTAATGTTTTTCAAAATTGAGGGTGAAGTACCCATAATACCCTTTCCTTTTCCTTCAATCGGGATGTCTGGAGTATCTTTCTTAGATTTTGGTGAAGTATAAAAGCCACAATTCTCTTCAAAGAACTTAACCCATGCCTTGTTGGTCTCCTTGATGATCTCATTTATCCTTCCTAACATAAGATTGGTTATTCTATGTTTGCTATTAAAGATTTTCCTATCTGCCACCTCAAGTGTCCTATCCATTTCTTCTGGAGCAATAGAAACACAAACAAATAATGATTCTTGTATCTTAATATGCTTGTCCTCTTGCATTGCTGACAGTCTCCTAGCATCTAACATATCATATAATTTTGTCGGTATTTGGTCTTCAATTTCTATCAAGGTTTTCTTATAAGTATCCAAATATAACAATATTGCTTCCTCTATTTCTCTTTGTTCATCATCCTCTAAATATTCATAATAAAACTGTACATTCTTTAACATACCATCCTTAGTAATCTCATTAACTAAATCTGCACAAGTTTTTGGTGGAATGATAGTTACATTACCAAATCAATGTTAGCCTTCTTCTTCCTTCTTCCAGTACAGGATGGAGCTGAAGTTGTTAATTTTGGTGCTTGCTTCTATGTCGGTAACTTGAATGTAACTTTCCTAACCGATTTCTTTTTAGCCTCTACCTTGGTTTCTTCTGTTTTCTTCCTTATGACCCTTTTGAAAGATAGGGGTGTGTCATCCTTAGATGTAGACTCTGTTGTAATAGACTCAATGAATACTTCCGGTTCTTTTCTCTTTCTGCCTTTCTCTGGGACAACATCAATCAATGTTTTGATGTCATGTGAAACCTTTTCTACAAACTTATTTGGCTTACCTTCCCGCTTCTCTCTCTTCTTCCAGTTGAACTCAGTTTCAACCTCTTGTGTCTTTTGTTTTGCAGTACCACAGGGCTTCTCAGCTTCATCAATAGGTGCATCAATCAACATTTTTGCATAAGCATCTAAAATCTGTGTATGCACTTCATAGCCCATTTCCTCAATCCAGATCTTCCGGGGTTTGACCATTTCCATGAGTGTTTCATTTTTCTTCACCATGAAGCATATGTCAGTTGAGTATTTTTCAACAATATGCTTAGGAACCCTTTCTCTAGATTTCATAACCTTCTGGAATGCCTTAAAATATCCCCATACTATCATCCCTTTGACTACCCAATGTAGCAATTGACTATTTTAGTTGCCTCCCTATCGAGATATCAAATGCCCATTGTCTCTTCCCAAAACCAGGAGTCTCATTCATGAAAAATAACATTAAGCAGATAATTAGGTCACCATACCGGAAAGTCCCTTTCTTTTCTCCTTTAATATTTCCTAGGTTTATCAACAGTTCATCCAACATCCAACCACATAGATCCAATTTCTCATTTTCTCTCATCATCTTATAAGCTGCGAAAATGTAGGAGCTAGAAATAGAATTTTGTCGGTTCTATTGTGTTACCATATAATCGATGACCATGCTACTGAATCTGATGTCTATGTCGGTGATAGTTCTTATTCTCATAGATCTCCTGTCCGACGTTGCACCAGTAATCTTGTTGACATAATCATTAGAAACCTTCTTATCTGGACACTGCCCAACCTGTAGTAAACCAGTGATTGCCCTGATGGCCTCCTTTGTTATCTTATATGGTCTATCTAACCAGATAAACTCTCCATGTACTCTTCTTAAAACATACCTAACAATTTCATCTTCAAATTCTGGAATGTCCACAATGTCGATAAACCCTAAGCCTTCAATGTGCTTGTATTCAGGTTTAACCTTTCTAGACTCTCCCATAAGCTCACTCATATACATGCTCTTGATATCAAACATTCCCAAATCCTCAATGTGACAATGGATGTAAGCTCCTACATCTTTGACATACACAACTCCTTCTGGGACACGGGAAAAAGTGCCAACCGAATCTTCTAGGGTAGCCACATGCGGATACCGCTTGAAAATCGGCCTGGGATGGTCCTTGACCTCAACTACAGTCAGATTTGCAACAAAGATAGGAACAGATGATGATCTCGCTTCCATGATTAAATAAAAATACCTGTGAATCGCTTCCGGTGAAAAACCCTACAGACTTCTTCCAATCACTGGTGAAATCGCTCAAGAGGGTATTTGATCGCATTGAATCGCTCTTAATCGGACTGAATCACTCTAAATGCAAGGTGATTAAGAATGAAGTAGATTCAACCTTTTATCCTCCAGGAAAAACCCTAATCTTTCATTGACATCAATGACTTCCGGTGAAAGATACTGGATCACGAACAAAACATATCCATGCTGGATAAGCATCTCCAACATCTGGAACATCTTCCAGAATCTCTTCCCAAGGCATATACAACATCTTCATGAATTTTGCCTACCTCTAAGGTATCTACCTTGGTTATTGGATGAGCTACCTACCGGTGCAAGAGCAACCTCCTCTGTTGGATAAGTAACCGGTGCATTCCCATCTGCAGATTGTTCTTCAGTCTTCTTGACCCATCTCTGGGTATGATCTTGCCAGATTTCATTAACCTTCTCTTTCCCTTTCTTAGACTTGTTTTCATCCCTACAATTCAAATTTTCAATTTCCCTCCTTTTTCCCAAAATTCAAACTTCAAAATTAAGTGGTTAGGTCATAAAATCTTAATTTTCAAATTTAATTGGATTTTGTGCAAATTTTAATAAATTTCATTCAAATTTAGATTTCTACACATTTTCCAAGGTGTCCCTATCCATTAGGTTTGGCCTTTTTTTCAAATTTGTATTTCATTTCCTCTTTTTCTTCAAAAACCCTAATAGGGTCCTATTTTTACATTTGAACCTTGATTTCACCCATCTAGAAATCGTAAAATTCGCCAATTTTTTGGGGTTAGCTTTGGAATCATCGTAATATTCATCCCTAAAAATTTCAAAAAAAGTTGGTCGAACCATGTGCATTCCCACCATGGTCCTCGACTTTTTTCCCAAAATTTTGGGAGACTGTTTTTTTTTTTTTAAACAAAAAGTGGTGAGCACTTAATATATTAATATTTATAAAACCTAGTTCGAGAGCTCATCAGAGAAAGAACTAGGAAGAAAACTCTGAATCCTAGCTTGAATACAAATGCAAAAATCCAAACCTACGCTATAAAGGGTCTAGTCACCCAATTTTACAAAATAAGCTTCATCAAAATATACATTTTTCTGGGGAGCCTATAGTTGCTATGTATAATTTGATATAATATATCAAAATATCAAAATATCAAAAAAGCAGCCAAAATTAGCATGCCATATCGGTTGACATCGAATTCCCTTTTACATCGAATCAAATAAATATTCTTGGTACCAAAAAACAAAAAACAAAAACTGTCTTTTTACTCTTCCATGGCAGAATTATCCAGGGTTTGATTTTCAAGGGCATTAAGGTTTGAAGTGTCATCCTCCCATCACACCGACTTTGCTTCCTCTTGTGGGTGATGAATGACCTCCCATACATTTATCTCAGTGGGCTGTCGAGACCTTGCTTCCCTCGTTGAATTCGATGCAATATTCTCCCACTTCTCGTTGAAAATAGCTTGCCACGCAAAAACAAAAAATAGCTTGCCACACAAAAATAGGTTCCAGAAGGATTGCATTAAGGCAATCTTTGTGTTGCAATAATTAGTTGGACTATTAAAAACCACACTCAAAATTTCTTTCATTAACATGTGACATTAGCACAACCGAGGGAGTGTGTGAGAAGCCAAAAATCTCCTTTCCCCATGTGAGCTGACATCATCAACCTCTCGGAGTACTCACACTGTCCTATCATTCATACAATCCGCAAGTTTCATTTTAAGTGCATACATGCGAGTACTCATTGAGGTGTAATTTGGCATTAAAGTGCTATAATTTCCTTTTGTACTAATTCAAGCAATTCGGGGTATGAAGACAATTTGATGGGAGAGTTAACAGACTCAACTTAAATGCCATCACAACCCATGTTTGCTAATTTGTCAGCTATGAAATTGCCTTCCCTTAATGTATGGCTAACAATTTAATCTATAAATGACTCAAGTAAATCCCAGATATGCTTTAAAACATACGATAAGTGCCATGTCTTAGACGTTTTTCGATGTAATTACATTGATGATAACTAATGAATCCCCTTCTAAATGTATGTTGGAGAGACCGCATTTCCTTGCTAACACCAGGCCAACTAGTAAAGCATTTGCCTCTGCCAAATTGTTGGTACCCAAGGAGATGGGAGATGCTTGGAAAGCAGACATTTTCCTGTAATGATCTCGAATGCAAACTCCAATTCCCAACTTCCTTGGATTTCCATGGGAAGAGCCATCGAAGTTGATCTTAAAGAAATTAGGTGCAGAGGGTAACCATTTTATGGAAGACCAATCTTTAACATGAGCTGATGACCAATTCAGAGGAATCCCAATTGGTATAATAATACCATTCCATGATTTTGCAATTACCTTATCCCACTTGGTAAATGAATGATTGTCCTTGGAATTAGAGAGAGAAAAATTTATGATTTCTGCAATCGAATTTTCCAACTTAGCCAGAACTCGATCTAGGGAGGATGATTCTTTTCTAAAAATTCTTTTATTTCTCTCCCACCAAATGGTCCAAATGATGAGAGTAGGGGCACATTTCCAAATGCCTGAGAAAGTTGAAGATGAAAATAGAAGAGGCCAAGAGTTAAACATATCCCAAAGTGATTTTGGGAAGGGAATAAGAACTTGGAGTTTATTCATGATGAAGAACCAACATTGAGAGACAAAAGTGCAGTGTAAAAATAAGTGATCCACCGATTCTTCTTCTAAGCCACAAAGCACACAATTGAAAACTTCTGAGATGCCCAATTTTACTAGTCTATCTGTTGTTAGGATTCTTTTGTTCAATGTTAACCATGCAAAACAACCTGCTTTTGGCAAAACAATATCATTCCAACAAAATGAGTATGCCCGACTACTCACCTTACTGCTACATCCTTGTTGTGTGGCTTTGTAGCCTTCTTTAATTAAATATTGCCCTGATTTAGAAGCTGCCCAGATTATCACATCTTCCCTATTAGACATGAAAACTGTTCTATTCAAGAAGATATCTGCCAAGGAAGAGGATTGTTGATTGGATATAGGAAGAAGAGCTGGGTCTTTCCATATTGTTTTACTTGAAAAGATTTCTACAGCTGACACATAGTTACTCTATTTTATACCCTAGTGAGCTATAGCTATATTCATAATATCTTCCATATTATCCATTTGAGAAATTGGAGGATGCCCACACCATGAGTCTGTCCAAAAGTTGACTGAAACCATTATTGACTTCCCATGTAATATACTTAGTTACTAGACTTCTTGAATCAATCATAAAATTACATATAGATGACCCTTTTGGAGGATCCAAAATTGTCAAAACTTTGGATGGTTGGTTGTTGTCCAAATATTTGGCTTGCATGATCTGACACCATTTTGAAGCAGGATTAGTATATAATTTCCAAATCAGTTTTCTTCCAAAAGCTTTGTTGTGATGTTTTAAGTTATGAAGACCTAATCCTCCTCGAGACTTTTGTAATGACATATTTTCCAGAGAGACTAAGGGGATTTTCCTTTCATTTGTCATATTACTATTCCATAGAAAATCTCTTACAAGTTTCTCTAATTGTTGAATGACAGATGAAGGTGCTTTGAGAATAGACATGTACTAGTTCGATATTGTTGTTAACACTGTCTTTATAAGAAGAATTCTACCAGATAATGATAACCACCTTACTTTCCATGCTGAGATTCGTGCCTTGATTCTTCCAATAACAATAGACCAATAAAAAGATTTTTTTGTCCCCATAAAGAATGGAATACCAAGGTAAGAAGATGGCAATTGATCCACTAGGAAGTCCAAAATCTTGGATATTTTTAGTGACAAAATTGGATTTGTATTGAAAATGAAAAGCTTAGACTTAGCAGCATTATTTTTTTGACCCAAAGCTAATGAATAGACTTCCAAAGTTTTCTTAATATGCCTAGCTTCTTTTAGAGAAGACTTACCAAATAAAAATGTGTCATCAGCAAAAAGAGAGTGAGTAACTGCAATTGAAGTACCTAGAAGACTAGATCCATGCCAAAGCCCTTTTGATGACTAAAGATTAATGCTTTTGCTAAAGGCATCTGTCATAAGAATAAAAAGGAAGGGTGATAAAGGGTCACCTTGTCTTACTCCCTGTGTACCCTAAAAAAACCCCGAGGGATGTCCATTTACTAGAACCGAAAAGTATGCACTTGAGACACAAGCTTTAATCCATTTGCACCATTTGTCTGAGAAGCCAAATTTAGATAATACCTTAAATAGAAACTCCCACTTAACCCTGTCATAAGCTTTCATCATGTCAAGCTTGACAACAAAATTTGCTTGCTGATTTTCATTAATAGAATGCAAAACCTCATGTGCTACTAAAGCCCCTTCCATAGTCTCCCTTCCTTGAACAAAGCCCCCTTGTTCTTGCGAGATGATCTTAGGTATGAGATGATGCATTCTAAGGTAAATTGCCTTAGTTAATACTATCTTATAGATCATGTTGCAGAGTGAAATAGGTCCGAACTCTACAAATGTTGATGGAGAGGTTGTTTTTGGAATAAGAGCAATATTTGTTGCATTGAAACTTTTTAACATTGCACCCCTTTTCCTGGATTCTTCCATTACCGCCAAAAGGTCTAACCCTATCACATCCCAACACTTTTGGAAGAAGAGAGCAGTGAATCCATTCGGACCTGGAGCTTTATCCGTGGAAAGGGAGAATACCACTTTGTGGACTTCCCCTAAGGTGAAAGGGGCCAATAAAGCTCTATTATCCAAGTCAGTAATTAGATGAGGAATAGACTGTAGTAACTACTCAACTTTATCATTCCAAGAAGAATCTAAATCAGAAGGTACAGGGGCTAAAGGATTCTTAAAAAACCTAACTCCTTCATCTTGAATATCTGCCAAATTTTCAATCAATACCCCTGTGTCTGCATGCTTGATTGAGAATATAACATTTGATGCTTTTCTTTGTTTTGTGGATGCATGATTTTTTTTTGTATTCTTGTCTCCCTGCTTTAGCCAAAGCTCTCTAGACTTCTTTCTCCAATATTCTTCTTCTCTCTTACAAACCTCTTCCCACTCACTTTGAAGACCCTTCTGTGTAGAGTACAAAAGCTGATCCAATCCCTTGGAAATTATATTTTGATTAACTTCTTCCAACTGTTGTTCAATGATTTTTTTTTGTTCAAATACATTCTTGAAGACCTTTCCATTCCATTCTTTTGCCTTAGCCTTAATAAACTGAAGTTTCTTAAAGAATTGGTACATCTTTGTTCCTCTGCATATAGGGGCAGATACCCACCACAGCCTTAATAATGTCTGAAAGTGTGGATGTCTAAACCACATACGTTCAAATTTAAAAGAAGAACCAAAACAAGGCATCGAGTTCTGATTTTGCCATTCAAGTGCAATATGAACAGGAAAATGGTCTGATTCTAATATAGGAAGAATTTTGGAGCACTAACTGAATTGTTTGAGTCGCCACTCCAAAGGTATAAAGAACCTATCAAGTCTCTCTGCAATCTCAAGAAACCTTGATCTCCTGTTAGTCCAAGTGAAGAGACCATTATTGGGAATCACATCCAATAAGTTGTTATCTGTGGTGAAATTTAGAAAATCCTGCATAGTTCATGGAGGTGGGCAGATTCCTCCTTATGAGACAAAATTGCATTAAAGTCTCCCCCTATGAGAAAATTTTGATCTTCTTCTTGTTGGAGCAATTGAGTCAGTTTATCCCATAAATCTGTCTTTTTCTAAGAAGGGGTAGGACCATACACATTGAATAGCATAAAGGTCATATCATAACATACTACTTTCAGCATTTGCCAATTATGATCTTGATCTAGTAGTTGGACTTGAACTCTTTTAGGGTTCCATAATGTGAGCAATCCTCTCGAGGCCCCAACACCTTGCATATTTGCAGATCCAAATTGTGTCCATTTAGCCACTGTTTTGAGATACATTTCCTCTGATATGACTGTTATGACGTAAATTCTCCCCCTATGAGAAAATTTTGATCTTCTTCTTGTTGGAGCAATTGAATCAGTTTATCCCATAAATCTTTCTTTCCCTGAGAAGGGGTAGGACCATACACATTGAATAGCATAAAGGTCATATCATAACATACCACTTTCAACATTTACCAATTATGATCTTGATCTAGACTGTTGGACTTGAACTCTTTTAGGGTTCCATAATGTGAGCAATCCTCCCAAGGCCCCAACACCTTGCATATGTGTAGATCCAAATTGTGTCCATTTAGCCACTATTTTTGAATAAATTTCCTCTGAAATTTCGGGAGACTGTTATGACTGTACTTAATAGCATAAATCTAAAAGATTGGCTGATTTTGTCGATTTTTGATCCCTCTAGAATCAAAAATACCTCCAAATTTCAACATTTCAAATTTCAAGAAATTTTTAAAAATTAAGAGATTAATTATAATATGCCCTGATTTTAAAAATTCTAATTTTAAAATTAAGTGGCATCCCCTTGGCCCTAATTTTAAAATTCCAATTGTGGCTTTTTGTTTCTCCAACAAAGTTTAAATTGTGTAATCATTATTTTCTTAAATTTTGCATTACTCAATTTTGTAAGCTTTGTTTCTAAAATTCAAAATTCAAAATTCAAAATTCAAAATTCAAATTTTCCCTCCAGTGCATGAGTTTTACCACTATTAGTCCTACCTACACTATCCCCATTAGACACAACATTAGAATTAAGGCCTCCCAATGTTTAATTACCGAGGAAATGGAGCCTAATTTGGCTGACTTCTTTAATGAAAATCATGCTAGTTCTTCCCATCCTAATCATGTCCCTATTCACCCCATTGATGAAGAATAAGCTTTAACTAGAGTCTCTATAGATCAACTTTCCAAATTGGACAATCAATTTGATAACATTCAACACTGGATGTCCCAAGAATACCCTAATAGTGAAGCTCTTCCATTAATTGAAGGCCTTAAACACATGATTCAAAGTGATAAAAATGAGATTGATATATTGTGTTCCATTGCACACATTGTTGATTCTAATGTCATATCTATCAAAAGTTGTGTCAAAACCCTAGGTTATTCAAAACCTTCAACACAAGTCAATCCTTCAATTCCTTTGACTACTCTTATGATGAGTATTCCTACTTTTACCTCCAACATCATGGATACTTCAACTCAAACGGTCATCCCTACAACAATTAGTCATGGGGTCAATCCCTCTTCTTCATTAAATCCTCCATCTTTACCTATGTCTTCAATTAGTGTTCCTATTATCCCTCAACCAATCATTCCTTCAATAACTTTGTTCCTCCTTTAAGTGTCCCTTTCCCTACCCAATCATCACCTATGCCTACTTATCATAATGTCCCACCACCTTATTTTTAGTCCAGGCTTTCTTTCAATAACATCACACCACCTTCTCAATCAACTATGTCGAACATCAATTCTTCTATCGAAGCGACAATTAACAGTCTTGCTCAAACCGTATCTTCCTTACAACAACAAATTGCTTCTATGAGTCAATCCAAGATTAGTGTGCCCGCCTTTGATGTTGCGAGCCCACTTTCTCTTGATATTGTTAAAGTCATGCCACCCAAACATGTTGAGGTCCCTCAATTATAACTCTATAATGGAAAAGGTGATCCTCTTACGCATGTCAAAATATTTCAAATCTTGTGTACTGATTTTGCTTATGATCAAACATTACTTGCAAAACTGTTTACAAGAACGCTAAGAGATAAGGCTTTACAATGGTATTGCTCTTTGCCTTCTTATTCTATCACTTCTTTTCAACAACTGGCAAATGATTTCATCCAACAATTTCAAAACAACATTGATCCTAAAATCACTTTGACTGATTTAATGCATTGTAAACAAGGTGTTAAAGAAAAAGTGACTAATTTCATTGGTAGATATAAGCATTTGTGTGCTCAAGTTTCTTTTCCTGTACTAGATAATGATATTCAAAGAACTTTCATTTCTAATTTGCAAAAAGATATTAGGGAAAAGCTTGTTTTGTATGAGTTTACTTCCTTTCCATAGTTGTGCGCAATACTCCACAATTATCAACTGGTTGTGAGTCAAATGGAACAATCCACTCCTATGGCTCTGAGTGATAAGGGGGAGAGTGTTCTGTTGGCATTTGCATGAAGATTGCATTAACGATATGTTATGTTGTCATTGATGTCAATTGAACCGGTAATGATATTGTTGATATTTTTGTAATATTGTTACTGTAACCGGTAGGAATAATTTGTGAGGAGAACTGATAACTGATGTAATGGTGTAAACCTTATCTATTGTTGTAACCGGTAAACCCTACCAGTTGTTTTTATTAAACCCTGACTGATTAAGGTTGTTGAATTGGTTATGTTGGTTTATGATCTGATGTTGAGCGGTAATGATGGTGACACGTATGGTCATTGTATGAAGACAAGTTCAAATGTTTGGGCGCGTTGTTTATCTAGGGAATCAACAAATGTATTGCATCTAATGCAAAGCGTGTGATGAGTTACTGAGCTCGATGAAGCGGTAATCAAGGAGCGGTTGAGGTTTTCTTGATTTATGTGTAGAGATTGCCATGTAATCCAACGGTCATACTTGAACCGACTTGTTTGTAATCTCTATGAGAGAATTAGGTTTTTGTTGTGTTACCGACCTGATTGATTTGTTTATAAGGTCAATAAAGTTGTCAAGTTGAAGGTGTTGGCAGAAATCAATTGAGTGTGGTTGCTGAACTGGATGATGAGTTTGTAGTTTGAGTGAAGGCAGATAGGAGCATAAAAGGATCTGATCAAATAAATGTAGTGCTATTCAGACAGATCAACAAACTCTTGTTGTTTTCTAACAATTATAGCAGAATTGAAATCCCCTAACCGGGTAATCTCTAACAAGCTTGGTCAACGCTTGCGAGGTCATACTTTAACATTTGCGCATTGCCTCATTTTAGGTTTTTGCGTCGCATTAACATTTCTCCTATGTCACGCACTTGGTCTTTATCATTTGCGAACATCGAGTCATTCTTCTATATTCTTCAATCATCTCGTCTTCGAATTTGGTCTTGTCGACAACATTATCCAGTCATGATTTTGATCGATTTTATCTTATTGCATCAATGAGAATGCTTATTTGTCATCATTTCGGACATCGTCAATCCTAATTAGGGTTTTGTCCTCTTATCGATCCTGTCAATCTTACGATCAATTTGTCATCGATCGTTGTCCTCTTATCAATCTTGTCGATTTATCATCAATCCTTCAATCTTGTCGTTTTACGATCAATTTGTCATTGATCGTGGTCATGTCTAATCTTGTCATCTTGCAATCTATTTTGTCAATTTTGACATTTTGCAATCAATTTTGCTATCGATCATTGTCTGTCTCAATTATGTCAAGTTGGATCAATTTGTCATTGTTCCTTGTCAATTGGCGCATCTATCAATCAAATCATTCTGTCGCATTGGTCCTTTATCAATTCAAAATCATGACATTAATTATCTCTAATCAAGACCTAATTGTCATCTTCGCATTTCTAATTCGTCTTCTAGGGTTTTATGATTTGGTCATTTAACCTAATTTGCCATTTCTTCCTCTAGGATTACTAAATTATTTATTAATCCTAAGTCTTCTTATTACAATTAAATCTTTATTTAATTGGCTAATTATTCCTCTTTGTGAATTGATTAATAAATGAAAAATTATTAATTAATTCACTAATTCACTAAATCCTATTTTTCATCAATTTCTAATTCCAATTTCCTAATTGGTCATCAATTTCAATTTCCTAATTTTCAAATTTCTAATTCTTTTTCCCTCCTATTTCATCTCCTAATTCTATGGGAGTGGCATTTCAATTTGTCATGAAATTGTCATAATTGATTAATCAATCAATTTTGACATGAAATGTGTCATAATCAATCAATCAAAATTGTGCATGGAAAGTGCATAATTTGCATAATTTGTCATAATTGACATATTGATTTGCAATTTCCATTTGAATTGCATCATGCCAATCTTGTCACTTCTCCAATTTCTCTATAAATTGGATAATTTTCCTTCTAATAACCCTTGAATCCTTGACCCCTTCAATTACTTCTTGAAATCCGAATTGCTGTCAAACTATCAAATTTTAGTTCTAGTACTCTTGAGCTTTTTGCTTTCAATTGTGAGGGCACTTGTAGGTGAGATCCACAAAATTATTGAAGAGGAAAGAACAACAATGGAGCCGCATGGAAGGAGTATTCAATCTTGAATCTGGTTTGCATAATGTTTTCTTTTGAATGCTTCATTTTCATACCTTCATTGAATGTGCATTGTGATTAGGTTCATTGCAATGAGTATTTCTTTGATTGAGCTATCATATCTTGTGTTGTTATTGATATATCTTATTTTGATGAATCCTAATTTCTACGCTACATTAATTGGTGAACCTGACGTGAATACTAACCTTCTAACCATCTTACTGTGTTTTGGAGTCCTTCTAAGCTGATTTGCAAGTCAAAACTCAAAAACAGGGTCGTGCAGTGCATTCTGGACACATCCTGCGCCTGTGTGAAGCATCTTGCGCTTGTGTTGAAGAGTCTTGCACTTGTGTCAAGACATTCTGCGCTTGTGTCAGACATCTTGCACCTGTGTCATGTCTTTTGCGCCTGTGTAAAGTCCAGAACAGAGGTAAAAAATGCAGTTTTTACTTGAAAAATTTTCTATGTTTTAGTAAATTGCAATTTTGAGGGTCTTCGGTGCATTTCTGGACAAATGTTGTGTCCGGAACCATGAAGAGGCATCTTTGATGTTTTTGAAATTTGGTTCTAGATTATTTGAATACCTTTCTAACGCATTAAACGGTTTGTAATTCGGAGCTAGGATGAGAAAGTTATGCCTTCTCAAAGTGGACTGAAATTTTGATAGTTTTCATAAATCAAATCATCTATGCTTTGGATTTTGGTACTGATTATTTGTGCAGGATCTTGGCGTACGCATGACAAAGACTAAAAATCAAATTACTAACGTGTGTTATGCAGATTCGATGGTCAAAGACTACAAATCAAACTTCTGACATGTGTTTTGCAGGTTGCCTTGGAGAAACAACCAAATTGTGTGTTTGAGTTTTCTAATTAGGCACTTAGTGATTTTTTTAAAATAGGTTGGAAATGAACCCTTGTTTGCTTTGTTTGTTAAGTATGACATTGGAGTAGGAGAGTATGCTCTCATCCTTCATAGGGTGATCAGAAATCCAGATCTTCGATACCATGCTTGTGTGGTTGATTGTTTGTCTCCATTAGAGGGCCTGCCTTCCCGACCACTTTGCTTTAGCAAGCGAGTGATAATCGTGAGAAGGGGACGACCCAAAGTGAGTACGGCTAGAATTCCTTGGCATTCTAACTCACTATAAAAAAATACCTGATGGGCGAAAGCTTTGAAGGAAGTGTTACGTGGGAATTGCAGTTACTTGGGAAGTGATGCCCCTTGAAACTCTTTCTCATATCAACATCTAAGTAGGGCCTCTTGGTCTAAATCGTGCTTGCGCGACTACATTTGTTTGGTATCTTGATGGGCTTAATGTCTCAATCATGCTTGCATGACATCAAGGAGTAATGCTTAACAGAAATCCTTACTACATACCTTGTTTTTAGAGGCCAAAAACCCTTCTAGTTGCTTGAGAAGGACAAATTCGGATACTTGGAAGAGATACTAAGTTCGCCATGGGGAGATTCCATGGGGACTGATGCTTGGCTGCCCTGAGAATTGAGTGCCGTGGAGGGGAGCCCGTGGGGTCAAGCATCTATGTATTCTCCTTGAATCCCATAATGAGTCTACCTCTCAAGTACCTAATGTCTTTGCCTACCCTAAGAAATGTGGAAATGAGCATGATTGTCTTGAGTCTAAGTTATAACATCTTGTATTCTTTGATTGTCAAAAGTTGAATACCATTTCAAGAACAAGCACATTGGTATAACATAAGATCAAACACCAAAGCCATTCATCCAACAAACATTCAACAAGATTCAAAGATCATACTTCAAGCATGGTTGTCCAACATTGGTCAAAAACTTGTCTCAACTCTTATGTCACTTGCATTTAGGTTCATCCTAGTTTGCATTTTGCAAGTTCATTATCAAGTATCAAAGTTAGGATTCACCTAAGTCATACTTCTTTTGCATATCAATAAAAGTCATCCATTTGCATATGTCCTCTTGCATAAGAGTAATATCATTTCATAATTAAACCCTAGGTTTCATCTTAGGTGGACATTGTCATACATTGGCATTTGCATATCCCAAGTCTCTTCATTAAGCCTAAGTCATTGTCATATCATAATAAGATCATTTGCATATGTCCTCTTGCATAAGAGTAATATCATTTCATAATTACACCTTAGGTTTCATCTTAGGTGGACATTGTCATACATTTGCATTTGCATATCCCAAGTCTCTTCATTAAACCTAAGTCTTTATCATATCATATTAAGATCATTTGCATATTAATTATCCTTTTGCATATAGTATCAAACCTAGGTCTTGTCATACTTGAGCAATCCAAATCTTTGGTAAACCCTAAGTCATTGTTAAGAAGTCTAGACCTCATCAAGTCTTTTGTCCTGTTTGTCATCAATATCATTTCGTCAAACCTAGCTTAGTATCCAAGCATATAGGTGAGACATTGTCAATTTGTCCTTTTGTCACTTGGTCCTTTTGTCCTTTGAGGTCTAGGTATCATTCCAATATCCTAAGGGTCCATCTCTTAGATTTGCATTTCAAAAGTTTGTCAAAATCTTCAAAAACAACCAAAAACATAGATTGCATTTTCATTTATTTAGGTTGCATTTAGGTTGCATTTAGTAGATCAACAAATCATGGGATTATCAGACAGATCTACTGCAAAAGCTATTTGGGATAAACTGGAAACATTGAATGAAGGAGATACCACTGTCGAAATTACAAAATGGAAATGTTACCGGGTCAGGTATGAAAATTTAAAAATGGGAGAGGATGAAAGAATTTTTGCATTTATGGAAAGAGTTAATGAAATTGTTTTAGGAATACAATGTTGTGGAGGATCTTTAAGTGAAGATGATTTTTTTTTTTAAAGTTTGAAGAGCCTGGCCACCGACTTACAAAATGAAAGTGACAGCTATTAATGAGTTGAGAACAATGCCTAATGCATCAGTTTCAAGAGATACTTTGGTTGGAAAACTTTCAACATTTGAGCTTAAAGAGTTTGGTCCTGTTGCCACAATCAAAACTAATATAGCTTTCAAAGAATCATCATCAGCATCATCATCATCATCTGACAAATCTGATTGGAAAGAACTTTATGCAAAAGAACTTGAAGATATCAGGAGAGAAAATGAAGAACTTGAAGAAATTGAAGCACTATTCACAAGGAAAATGCCTAAAGGTCCAGTAGGAAGTAAGTATGAAGGTAAAGCACCTTTCAAATGTTTTAATTGCAATAAAGTTGGTCATATGGCGTCTAGGTGTCCTGATAGACATGCAAGACTAAGAGAGGATGTAAAAAGAACATATAAGCCTAACCCTGAATATAAGAGATACATATTTAAGAAAAATAGAGATAAGTCATGTTACTATGTAGATGAAGGTGTTACAAATGACTCTGATGAAGATCCAACAGATAGTGGATGGGCATTTTTTGCATTAAAAGAAGATCCACTGACACCTATTGTCAAACTAGTAGAGTAGGCATTAGCAACAAAAAATGAAGAAAAGGATGAATGGATCATTGATAATGGATGCTCGCATCATATGACTGGTGATAAAAGCAAATTCTTGTCATTATAGGAAATTCATGGAGGTCTAGTAAGATTTGGAGATGACAAAGCTTGTTTAATCAAAGGAAAAGGCACTATATCTTTGGATGGTAAGGATAATACTGACAATGTTTATGATGTTGAAGGTTTAAAGCATAATCTTTTGAGTGTTGGTCATTTAGTGGGAAAAGGACTTCAATTACAATTCAAATATGGAAAATGCAAAATCATGAACAAAACTGGATTGGAGATTGCAACCGGTAATCAAACTAAAGGTAATATCTTTCATTTGAATACCAGTGATAAGACATGTTTGATTGCACACATTGATGAAAGTTGTTTATGGCATAAAAGACTCTATCATGTGAATTTTGATTGCATTGTAAATATCAATTCAACTAAGGCAGTAAGGGATTTACCTAAGATTGTGAAACCTCATAATCCGGTATGTAAGGAATGTCAAATGGGAAAGCAAGTTAGAACAAAATTTAAGAGCATTACTGAGAAATCCAATAATATTCTTGATTTAATTCATACTGATTTATGAGGTCCAGCAAGAACAAGAAGTCTTTAGGGAGATAGATACTTTATGCTAATAATTAATGATTGTTCTAGAATGTGTTGGGTTACTTTTCTCAGGGAGAAATCAGAAGCTTTTGGAAGATTCAAGATATACAAGGCAATGGTAGAGAATGAAATCGACAAGAAAATCAAATGTTTGAGATCTAATCAAGGAGGTGAATTTACATCTAGGGAATTCAATTCATTCTGTGAGGAGAATGAAATAGAAAGACAACTATCAACACCCCGAACACCCCAACATAATGGAGTTGTGGAAAGGAAGAACAAAACTATACTAGATGCAACAAGAACCATGATGATGGAAGCAAATCTACCTCATGTGTATTGGAGAGAAGCAGTGAATACAAAAGTTTATACTTTCAACAAAGTTCACATCAAAGGTGAAATCGGTAAGACCCCTTATGAACTATGGTTTGGTCATACTCCCACTCTTAAATACTTCAGAATATTTGGAAGCAAATGCTATATTAGGAGAGATGAGTCTATTGGCAAATTTGATCCTAGAAGTGATGAAGGAATATTTCTTGGTTATTCAACTAGAAGCAAGGCATATAGATGTTATAATAAAAGATTGCAGAAAATCATTGAGAGTACTAATGTAAAGATAGATGAACATTTTAGAGGAGAATCAAGATCTATAGGTTCTAAACCGACAGTAGAAATGATTATAAATGAACCAGCACAGACTGCACCGAAACAGAGTGAAGAACCAGTCACACTGGCATCATCAGAAAACTCAACTGTGACTGAAGAACAACAACCTGTAAGTGGAAATCAAAATAAACCCAGGTATGTAAGATTGAATCATTTAGAAAAATCAGATAATTGAAAATAAAAATCAAGGTGTTATGACTAGAGGAAGATTGGCAAATGAAGAGGTATGTTTAATTTCTCAAGTTGAACCATCATCAATTGTTGAAGCATGTCAAGATAAACATTGGATAAAAGCAATGGAAGAAGAATTAGAACAAATTGAAAAGAATAATACTTGGACATTAGTTCCCTGACCTAAAGACAAAAATGTAATTGGAACTAAATGGGTATATAGAAATAAACTTAATGAGGATGGTAAAGTAATCAGAAACAAAGCAAGATTAGTTTGTAAAGGTTATTCACAAAAAGAAGGAATTGATTATAATGAAACCTTTGCACCGATAGCCAGAATTGAAGCAGTTAGACTATTTCTTGCATTTGCAGCTCACAAGAACTATAAAGTTTATCAGATGGATGTAAAATGTGCATTTTTGAATGGAGATCTTGAAGAAGTTTACATTGAACAACCTGATGGGTTTTCATTAACAGATGATAAGGATATGGTTTGCAGGTTAAGGAAAGCTTTATATGGATTGAAGCAAGCTCCCAGAGCTTGGTATGCCAGAGTGGATAAATATCTTTTAAAGCTTGGATACACTAAAGGTAATGCTAATAGTAATTTGTATTACAAAGTTATCAATGATGACATTTTGGTTATTGAAGTATTTGTGGATGATATCATTTTTGGAGGTGAAGAAGAGTTATGTAAAGACTTTGCTAACAAGATGCAAAAAAAATTTGAGATGTCTATGATCGGAGTGATAAATTTTTTCTAGGTTTGTAGATTTATCAAACAGATAAAGGTATATTCATATGTCAAACAAAATACTTGAAGGAACTCTTGAAGAAATTTGGAATGGAAAACTCCAAACCGGTAAGCACTCCTATGACTACAATAGATAAATTGACATTAAAGGATGATTCAGCTCCTATAAATCCAACAAGGTACAAATCTATGATTGGAGGATTACTGTATTTGACACAAACTAGACCTAATATAATGAATGTAGTGTGTATTGTTTCAAGATTTCAAAGCAATCCTAAAGAAAATCATGAAAGTGCAGTAAAAAGGATTTTTTGGTACCTACAAGGCACAACAAATCTTGGTTTATAGTATCCTAAGGATGAGATTTTTGAGTTATGTGCATATACAAATGCAAATTGGGCAGGAGATGTGGATGACAGAAAAAGTATCACTGGTGGTGCATTCTTTCTTGGCAGAATATTGATTTCATGGATAAGCAAGAAGCATAATTGTACATCATTATCTACAACAAAAGTAGAATATATTGCAGCAGCAACTAATTGCACTCAGGTATTATGGATCAAACAAATGTTGAAGGATATCAAGGTAAAATGCAAAGAACTGATAATTATTCATTGTGATAATTCAACAACAATTGAGATATCAAGGAATCCGATATTTCACTCTAAAACAAAGCATTTTCTATTAAGTACAATTTTCTGAAAGAAAATGTTGAAGCAAATGAAGTGAGATTGGTTTATGTGAATACTAAAGAGTAAATTGCAGATATTTTTACAAAGCCTTTGCCTAAGGAAACATTTGAATATCTCAAAGAGAAGCTTGGGGTAATCACCCCACCGACAGAGACTTGAATGATGAAGATTGGCATTAAACTGATAGGGACTAACAGAAAAATCTTTTTCTAGTCTTGATGAAGGAGAGCTGCTGCTCAGGGGGAGTAGTTAGCTGTATATTATGTTTTTATTCTTAACTACTTTGGCATTTGATGTCAAAGGGGGAGAGATATCTATGGAAAAACATTATACTTTGGGGAGAGATGTATTTGGTTTTGGTTATATGGTTTTTGTTTTGGCACAAAACTTTGTATTGATCTACTTTGGGAGATTGTTTGTATTTGGTATTCTGTTTTTGGCACTTATATGTTTTTCCATCTAGTGTTGCCATGAATGCCAAAGGGGAAGATTGTTGGTATTATGGATGACTTCGTCATGTGTTGCATTGGTTTTTTCATTGATGTCAACACTTATCTTTCTGGAGGTCTACATTGTTGATTTGGCACTCTGGTTATATTGGTTTATTGTTGAACTGGCACATTGTGGTCCCGACATGGATATTGGCTTATGCACAGTCATCAGTATATGGTTCACTGACAGGTTATATGGTTCACCGACAGGTTATATGGTTCACCGACTATGATGATGAATTGTTATCATTTGGAGATCATTTGGTTATGTCGAAGACATGGATTGGATGTTTGGATTTGGTGTTTTTCTTATTGGACTAATCAGGTTCACATATTTGCCTTTGTTGGCAGATAGGTCTAGGTTATGGACCGGTATAAGACATCATGTTCCAGATCAGCATGACACATTTTGGAAATGGTTTATTGATTGAATAATGTGTAAATGTATTGAGGCCAACATATTGTATCACATCAAGGCTTATTTGTAATTGATTTAAATGTAATATCTTTAGTGAGCCAACCTTATGATGAGGTCTTAGGTTTTGTATAAATAATTGTAATTGCAAAGATAGATGATAGTTGGCTTTCGCATAGGAGATTTTGTCATATACACTTTGATAATATTATTAAAGTGAGTAAGTCCAAGACAGTGAGAGGTTTGCCTCAGTTAGACAAACCGGTTAATGCTCTTTGCAAATAATGTCAATTAGGGAAGATGACTTCTTCAACTTTCAAGAGAAAATATTTTTCAGCGGAACATTTGTTAGATTTGGTTCATACAGATCTTTGTGGACCAATAAGAATAAAAAGTATTCAAGGTGACAAATATTTTATGATCTTCACTGATGATTTCTCAAGGATGATGTGGGTCACATTCTTGAAGGAAAAGATTGAAGCTTTTGGTAAGTTCAAGGCATTCAGGGCCTTAGCTGAGAAAGAGAGCAACAAGAAGATAAAGTATCCAAGGACAAATCAAGGTGGTGAATTTACTTATGAGGAATTCACTAGGTACTGTGAAGAAAATGGTATCAAACGACAACTTTCTTCACCAAGGACACCACAATGGAATGGTATCGCAGAGAGGAACAACCGGTCAGTTGTTGAAGCTGCTAGGACAATGTTGATACAAGGAGGTGTAGCAAAACTTTTTTGGAGAGAAGCTATCAGCACAACTGTCTACACCATGAACTGAGTTCTGGTGAAGAGAGGTAAGGATAAGACTCCTTATGAATATTGGTATGGAAGATCACCTGATGTTAGATATTTTAATATATTTACAAACAAATGTTTTATTAAGAGAGGTGATTACATTAGCAAATTTGAGGCTAAGAGTGATGAAGGTATATTTCTTGGCTATTCCACCAAGAGTAAGGCCTACAAGTATTTTAACAACTAGACACAAAGAATTGTTGAGAGTGTTGATGTTGAAGTGGATGAATTTCCCAAAGTATCATAAGGAACCAGTTTAGAGGAAAAGGATGAAGATCCTTGCATTTTGATTTTGGAACCAGAAATTATGAAATCTGAAATTGACAAAGCAAATTCTGATGCACTTGTTCAACTAGAATAGATAAATTCCGAAGAAGATGATGATAATGAAGAAGATGAACCTGAAGATAATGATCATGTTATTCCTAGATATGTGAGACTGAATCGCAATCCTGAACAAATTATTGGGGATAAGGATGATGGAGTACTAACCAGAAGAAGAATTAGAGAGAACTCTTGCATGATCTCCACTATTGAACCAAGAACTGCTAAGGAGGCATTTGGTGATGATCATTGGGTTAAAGCTATGGAGGAGGAATTGGATCAAATTGAGAAGAACAACACTTGGACCCTAGTACCCCAACCGGTAAATAAGAATGTTATAAGTACTAAATGGGTATACGGGAACAAGTTAAATGAAGATGGTGTTGTAGTTCGCAACAATGCAAGGTTGGTTTACAAGGGTTATGCGCAAGAAGAAGGAGAAGACTATGGTGAAACTTTTGCACCAATAGCAAGACTGGAAGGTGTCAGAACTTTACTTGCATCTGTAGCCCATAAGAAATTCAAGGTATACCAGATGGATGTTAAGTCTGCATTTTTGAATGGGACATTGGAAGAAGAAGTATACATAGAGCAACCAGATGGTTATGATTTGACTGATGAGAAAGACATGGTATGCAAATTGCATAAAGCTTTATATGGATTAAAGCAAGCACCGAGAGCATGGTATGAAAGCCTTCATACACATCTGATGAAGATAGGATTTCTGAGAACCAATGATGATAGTAACATATATCTCAAGACTGAAGGAGATGAAATATTGGTTAGTGAAGTATTTATTGATGATATCATATTTGGAGGTAATGATGTCATGAGCAACAGTTTTGCAGATGAAATGAAAAATGAGTTTGAAATGTCTTTAGTAGGGGAAATAAAAAATTTCATAGGCTTGCAGATACAACAAATGAAGAGTGGTATTTTCCTTACACAGTCTAAGTATGTGAAAGAGGTTTTGAAGGCATTTGGCATGAGTGAATGTAAACCAGTTGGAACACCAATGGTTACAAGTTGCAAGTTGTCTAAAGAAGATGAATCTAAGTTTGTTGATGAGAAGGAATACAGGTCAATGATTGGCAAATTGCACTATATTGTTCATAGTAGACTAGACATAGCTCATGCAGTTGGCATAGTTTCTAGATTCTAGAAGAACCCTAAGGCAACACATCTGATAGCAACCAAAAGAATTTTTAGATACCTGAAAGGTACTATTGACTATGGATTATGGTATCCATATGGAGGAAACTTTTATTTGAAGGCATACATAGATGCTGATTGGGCAGGAAATCTTGATGACCAGAAAAGAACAACCGGTGGAGCATTTTTTCTTGGAGGAAGGCTTGTTTCATGGAGTAGTAAAAAACATAGTTGTACTTCACAATCTACTACTGAAGCTGAGTATGTTGCCGCTTATATGAATTGCACATAGGCTATTTAGATGAGGCACATTTTAGAAGGTTTTAAGATGAATATTTCAGGACCTATAAAGATTTTATGTGATATTACAAGTTCTATAAATATTTCCAAGAATCCTTTTTTGCACGCATGAACCGAGCACATTAATTTGAAGCATTATTTCTTGAGGGAAAAAGTTCAGAGCAAAGATGTTATCTTAGAGCATGTTTCTACCAAGGAACAACTTGCAGATATTTTTACCAAACCTCTACCTAAGACTACATTTGATTATCTTAGAAGTCAACTAGGGGTTGTACCCCTTCACGAGGTTTGTTGAGCATGATGTTGATTACATCAGTCCTTGAACCACTTGCAGAATTTTACAAGGATTGGTGTAGAAGTGGATGTATTCCACAGGTGGAGCATCAAGTTGTAGTATGTTTTTGATGCACAGTGAAAATTTGACATTACATGTTTTACTTTGAATTTGGCATTGCTGTCAAAGGGGGAGAAGAATTATGTGATTATGGGAAGGAAAACCAGTGACAAGCTGAAGGCATGGAGCACATGGTGAATACTTGGTAATGTAAACTAGGATTCCTATTCACAATCACGCAACAATCAATGGTATTGATATTTGTATTTCCATCAATGCCAAAGGGGGAGATTGTTGGCATTTGCATGAAGATTGCATTAATGATATGTTATGTTGTCATTGATGTCAATTGAACTGGCAATGATATTGTTGATATTGTTGTAATATTATTTTTGATTAAGGAAAATCAGGTTTTAAGGGACCCGAAACCTACTTACAATATGAAAGATAAGCAAGAAAGAAACAAGAGAAGATAAGACCAAGACAAAACAATTGCAAAAGACTAGCACAAAAACCAGCAGCTAGGACAAAAGGACAACAAGGAGCCAACAAGAAATTGGCATCCAAAACCCAACATTACATTTCAAATGAAAACTTTAATAGACTCCTCAGCGTTTTGAACCAAAAGCATCATGGCCTTAGCGACTTCTCTCAGATCATTGCTCTCCTGTTTCAGCTGGATGTCTTTCATTTTGGTCTCCATATCTGTGGTGGTCTACCTGGTCCTTCGCCTAGAGATTTGATGGGTGGAGCTGGAGGTCGGTACATCTTCAATGATTACCAAGTTCTTATCCTAATTTTTCCTCTCTAAGTGATCCACCAAGGTATTCATATTATGTGACGAAACTCTTAAGACCTCAAGACTGTGGTTCATGAAGCTTTTCAAAGCCTTCTTAGTTTGAGCAACCTGAGTGATGATGTTATCTTTATCTGCCTCAGCCTTTTCTTTTACAATCTCGACAACATCCTCTAGATGTTTCAAATCCCCTTTTATCAAGTCTTTTTTTGACCAGTCCTGCATCTCAATTTCCTCCTTAGCTTCACTGGTTTCCATCTCCTCACTCTTTTTCCCCAAATTTGTTTCCTTAATCAAATTGTGTATCTTATTTTCTAGGTCCCTCTATTTACTCTGAATGCTAGTAATGTTGTCAATAACCCACTTCTGGAGATTGAAGGACTTCAGTGTGCAATTTCGGGTAGTATTCAAAATAGTATTCACTGATTCCCTACCTTGCTCAATGCCCACAAAATTAGGGTTGTCTTCCTCCATAAAGTTTAGGGCGATATTCCTGCTATCTGAGCCCATAGGGTTAGAATAAGGGTTTTGAGATTTCCCTTCCTCCTCTTCTCCAACGTTCTCGTCCTTCTAACTCTCTAGTTTTGTCTCAATATCCTTCCCCTTTTCCTCCTCCAAATCATAATGCACCCCCGTTTCTGCATTATCAATATCAGCTCTCCATTTTTTATGGGTAGGGGCATTAGACTGGTCATCATCAGACTCAAAATCATTACAGCTCTCAGAAACATGTGCATTAATTACCAGGTAATCATCCTTGCTAGCCCTAGCTTTTTCCTTCAGGTATTCATAAATGAGCAAAATAAGCCCCTGATGGGCTATGGGGTAAGAACTGGGCTTTTTGGCGTAGTCAGCCAAAATCTCATTCAGAGAAGAAGCTAAGTAAAAGGGCAGAGAAATCTTAACCCCATGGCGGAAATGATTAAGAATTGCAAAATGATAGTTATAGATTTTAGTAAATCTACCATCAAGAGTAAGGAACTCCATCAAAACCCTTAACACTTTCTGCCAAAACGACTTTACCTGCTGGGATAGGTAGTAGGAGACGTTGTCTTTCTTTGCAAGGTGAGCCTTCTCATCCTCAGACTTCAGGAATTTTTTAATCACTTCAGCAACATACTTCCGGTCTCTATAGAATTTAGTGCCCTCCTTTTGAAGACTCATGACCTCCGCTACCAGATCCTCATCAATATTCCAGGTTTCCCCAAACAAGGTGACTCTATTGCTGTTCCAGCCCCTAGCAAAGCCATGAGACATTGAATTTCTACTACCATGCAACTTTTCCATATAGTCGGTGAAACCATATCTATGAAGCCTCCTCCACGCTTTCCTCTCACTCTTCTAGTTTTCGTAACTAGAGAGCTCATTCCTGTTTAAGTTACCTCCCATTTTGAACAGCAAGTCGAAGTACCCAAAGGTATATCTCACAATCTGTAGATTTAACCACAAGTTCCTGTGCAAAATTATGGAATAACAGAACATAGACCCCTCCATGGTTTTAAGGATAATGATAATGGCCGCACAAAATCGACACTTATTATTATAATTCCCATCACACATATGATCATAAAACCGATGCCTAAAAGCAATCATTAACTGACAATTCATTTGCCCCCAAGCCCTATCTTTGATATCTGGACCCCAAAAGATAATCATGATTTTAAATTGACCCATTGATGCAATCAAATAATAATTACTCTCTAACATCCCTTTTACAATGGGTCTCTCCGATATATTTAACCTCCACCTCTAAATTGACCCCTTCATTAGCTAAGAGGTCCGCAACCTTATTGCCTTCCCTTAGAGTGTGAGTTATGAGAATACTAACATAGTCATTTAATAACTTTTTAGCACTTTCAACTAAATTAGTAATATTCCAAGAAACAAAACTAGTACCTTTAAGGGCCTGGATGATGTTGAGGGAGTCCCCTTCCAACCAATTTTTTTTAAATTTGAATCCCTGAGAAAGCTGGAGGCTTTTTAACATAGCCTGAGCTTCAGCCACATGATTATTTTCGACCCCAAAAGGAGAAGCAATAGCAGCAATACAAACACCTTGAGCATTTATGATGACTCCTCCACCACCGGACTTCCCAGGGTTGCCTTTAGCCACCCCATCAAAATTCACCTTTATCCATTCATGATCAGGAAATCACCAAACAATATTATCTCTCCTATTCTTATTGTCAGATCTACAAACTTTGTGGATCAAGTTCCATTCAGTAAGGATGTTTTTTTCAATTTCATTCATATCAGTAAAAAACCATTGTTTATTGTTCCTGTGAGGAATATTTATGTTTTCTTTTGTAGCCCTGCAAACTTTTTCAAAGACCACCTGAGAGGTGCACTTAGCTTCCCTAAATATTCTGTTATTTCTCTCTTTCCAGATTCCCTAGCAAGTCATGGGGAGGATCAGGGACCAAAGGTTCTTGATAAGAGGAAATTTGGTGGGGAAGGTGCATTGCCAAATAATTTCCTTGAGACTCTTGTGCATGACCCAATCAACTTTCCAATTCACCCAAAACTTACTCCAGATTTCCCAAGTGAAGGAGCAATGAAAAAATAGATGATCAACTAATTCTTCCTCTTTCTAGCATAGCTCACACCTGTTAGGGAACATAAAACCTCTTCGAACCAAGTTGTCAATAGTAAGGATCCTATTGTGAGTAGCAAGCCAAAGGAACATATTGACTTTAGGGATAAGAATTCTATTCCAAACTTTTCCCCATATAGGGTTACTGGTATGAGTGAAAGTGTTTTTGTAGGAAGAAGCAACCGTAAAGTTACCTCTAGGATTACTCTTCCAGAGGAAAACATCATCATAATCTTTGTTAATAGAAAAAGATAGCCGCTCCTGCTGGAGCAGGGAAAATCTAACATATATAACATCAAGCCTAACCCATTTGTTCTCCTTCCAGTAGTCACACACCATAGACCCAAACCTCCTTTTACATTCCTCAATAAATTGACTGCTGCCTTGATCAAAGAGAGGCTCATTGTTCATCCAAGGATCCTCCCAGAACCTTATTTTGTCACCTTTTCCAAGGACCCATCCAACTCCAGCTTTGGATACTTCCATGGATTTGATAATACTATTCCAAATGAAGGACCCAACAGGGATGTCTTCAGAGTTGAGGAGATCCTGGAGAGTCTGGTTCTGAATATATTTGTCAAACCAGATCCGGTTCCAATATTTCTTAATATCATAAGCTCTCCATACTTGTTTAGCAAGGAGAGGTTTATTAAAAGTTTTTAGAGCTTTAATACCAAGCCCTCCTTTTCTCTTTTGTTTACACACTTTGTCCCAAGCAACCAAGGATAGTCTCTTTTTTTCTTCAACTCCTGACTAGAGAAATCTCTTCTGGATTCTTTCTAATGCTTCAACAAATTTAGCCGGGATATGAAATAGACTGAGAGCATATACAGGGAGATTCTGGAGAGTAGCTTGAAGAAGCTACAACTTTCCAGCCTGAGATAAAATGGATCATTTCCAGCCAGCAAGTTTTTTGTTGAGTTTGTCAATTAGCATATTCCAGAAGGAGTTTGGGGGAGCTAATCCCAAGGGAAGACCCAGATACGTGGAGGGGACCATTTCCACCTTGCAACCAATAATTTTAGCAATTCTCTGTTGTCTTATGATCGGAGTGTTGAAGAAGTATATAGCCGATTTGTCCCAATTGACTTGCTGGCCAATAGCCATAGAATAAGAATTAAGAGCACCTTTAAATGCAGCAACCTCCCCAATAGAAGAATATCCCATTAAGATAGTATCATCAACAAACTGGTGATGAGAACAAAAAACATTAGTAGAGGAAGGTTGAAGACCTTTGATAATTTTATTCACTTTCATTTTTCGGATCAATCTGCTCATGCTCTCTTCCAAGATGGTGAAAAGAATAGGAGATATGGGATCTCCTTATCTGAGCTCCCTTGACGATTTAAAGAATTTAGTAGGAGATCCATTAATGAGAATTGAAAACATAGGAGTGGAGATCAACTCTCTGATAATTTTGATTATCTTCTCATCAAAGCCAAAAGCCTCCATGATTCTGAAAAGAACTTGCCAATCCACTCTATCATAAGCTTTCGCTAGATCCAACTTTATCATAAATCCTTCTTTATTGGCAGCATTGAGGGAGTGAATATTCTCATGCACAAGAATGATAGAGTCCAAAATCTGCCTGCCAGGAACAAAACCTTTTTGCTCCTCAGAGATGATGAAGGGGAGGACGACCAAAATTCTAGAAGTCAAAACTTTAGATATGATCTTATAGAAGGAGTTACATAGACTTATTGGCCTAAATTTTCCCATTGAATCCGCCCCAACCACCTTAGGAATTAAGGCAATAAAAGTGGAGTTGAATTCCTTAAGGATTCTTCTTGAACCAAAAAATTCTTTTACCACATTGATCGTGTCTTTTCCCACAATATGCCAAAATTCCTTGAAGAAAAACATAGGGAAGCCATCAAATCCCGGAGCCTTATCACCTTGAAAGGATAAGACAACTTTTTTAATTTCCCCCGTAGAGGGGATAGCAGAAAGGGCCTTATTCTGATTAGGATTAATAATCTTGGGGATGATGTCAACCAGATCTTGTTGTTGGGTATAATTAATATCCTTGCTACCGGTGAGGAGTTGAGAAAAGAATCTAATAGCTTCATCCCTAATATCATCCTCATTAAGAAATTTTTTTTCCTCAACAATTAATCTGGAAATTCTGTTCGCACCTTTATGTTTCAAAGAGGTCATGTGAAAAAATTTAGTGTTTCTATCGCCAGCCTCCAGCCAAATAGCCCTAGATCTCTGCCTCCAATAGATTTCATCCCTAGAGATGATGTTGTGAAGTTTGACTAAAACATCATCTTCCTTAGCTTTGGGATACTTTTTATAGCCATCTTTTTGTATAGAGTTTTGGATCTGTTCTAATTCCTCCTTCAACTTTTTCTTAGAGTCAAAACACCAAAGACCTTCTTGTTCCATAACTTAATGTTATCTTTGATGTTTCTAAGTTTTTTAGCAACTTTATACATGGCGGTTCTATGCACATCAATACTCCACCATTTGGCAACGGATTTTTCAAGAGAGGGGTGAGAAATCCACATTTTCTCAAACCGGAAAGGGAAACTCTGTTTACTCTTAATGGACTTAGCAACAAAGGTAATGGGATAATGATCTGAACCAATTCTATTGACAGCTGACAGGGAACATCTATGAGAAAGAATCCAATCATTAGTAACAAGGGATCTATCAAGCCTTACCTGAATGAGGTCTTCACCATCCCTGCGATTAAACGAGGTGTAAGAAGCTCTAGTAAGATCCATATCAATAAGAGCATTGACATTGATGAAGTCCATCAAATTAGATCTGTTGTCTAGTTGGGCTTGAGTTCCTCCAGATTTATCAGTACCTTGCAGAGGAGTATTGAAATCTCCCATCAACACCCAACTTTTCTTAGGGAAAGATCTTCTTTTCTACTAGATTTTATCCCAAAATTTGCTCCTAGCAGATTTGGAATTAGGGGCATAGATATTTGTGACCACCCATTCCTTTCCTTCATAGATGCTTTTAACTTTCATGGATATAATGTTACCATCTTCATCAATCATTTCTCCTACAATAGTTTTCTTGTTCCAGAATATAGCCACCCCATCAGATGCCCCGTTCGAACTGCTACCACAGACCCCTCCATTTTTAAAGAAGTTTAAATTATCCACTTTCTCCTTACTCATTTTGGTTTCCTGAACTAGGATAATATCTGGCTTATGGTCTCGAATGAGATTCCATAATATATCCTGTTTATTGAGACCATTTAGGCCTCTGATATTCCATGATATTACCTTCATTTGGAAACCTGGGGGTAGGATTCCTGTATAGTTCACTGCCTTCCATCAGCTATGTTTTGCTTGCTCTCCTGATCCCTATTCCATTTCATGGTTTTACATCCCTGCGGAGATTTGGAGGCATCAATATCAGCCTTGGACCTGGTCCTAGTTTTCACCCCATTAGGGCATCCTGCCTTCTTGTTTTTCTTTTTTCCATTCCCTATTGTTTCTCCCTCATGCTCCTCTCTGGGCTCATCTTGCATGTTACTCCACAGTTCTCCTCTTTTCTAGGATGATGTGGGCGTATCAACTCTAATATTCTGGAATAACACATTTAGATTAACCTTAGGCAATCCAAACTTGTTCTTCCTTCCAAGTTTCATTTCATGTCCTTCAAATTCATTTAGGCACTCTTCATCTCTTTTTGTTACTAAAACTTGAGGGGCCTCACGATGAGATTCAGTGACAATCTCAATCTCACCTTCTTCAATAATCTCTTCACTGATAGCATTCTCTTCCTCCTAAGCCTATAGAGCCTCAAAAGTATTGACTGTTTTGATCTCAAACTCACTAATTTCATTCTTTTTATCTTCCTTCAATGGGGGAGTCTTAAGAGGGTCATTTCTATCTCCTTCTGATAGGTCTAGTATGTTACCAGGAATTCCACTTCTTTCATCCACTTTACTACCTTCCTTATTATTATTCTTTTCTTTCCAAACCTGTTTATGAGGATTGTTAACCGTCACAAGTTTTTTAGGGTTATTAGGGCAAGCCTTAGTCTAGTGACCAACTTTTTTACAAGAAAAGCACACAAAGGGGAGGGACTCGAACTCTATTGTCTGTTCCCGTAATCCAAGTTTGGAACTTATATCAATAGAACTAGGAAGATCCATCTTCTGTGAAATATTGACACAAATACGTGCATAAACCAACCTTTTTCAAGCTACAATCATTGGATCTATCGCAACAAGCTCTCCAAAGGAGTTTGTAATTCTTGAGAAAACATCCTCAACCCAAAATTCCATCAGCAAGCTAGGCAGCCTTACCCAGACCGGAGCAGATTCAAAGAAAGAGTCATTGAGTTCCATATTAGGAGACCATTTTATCATAGATAGGGAAGATTCACCAAACATCCAAGGACCATCGCTTAATGCTGCTTCCATATCTTCCCCACAAGAGAAGGAAAAAATGAAAAAAACCTCTGGACAGGGCAGAAACATCAACCTGACCTTTCATCCTCCATTTTCTCTTAACAAAAGACCTAACATCCTCAATATTGGGTCGTGGTCCAACAAACTTCCCTACCAGAGAGAAAGCCATTAAAGGAATGCTATGATCGATAACCAAATCTAGAACCGCAATAGCAAGTTTACCCGTTTTTCTATCAGAGATGTCTTTCACAAAGGGAAATGATGATTTCCCATTCGGTTTTCCAGATGGTTTATTTGCAAACAGACTACTCCAGGGTTTGAGGGCTTTCACCTCCATGATCTTTTCTGAGTCAACTTTCATAGCCTCGGGACCCGATTTTGGAGAATCTATCATCTTTTTGTGGTCGGGAGGAGGGTCCCATTGCCGTGGGTCCCCATCTAGTCTCCCATCCTCATCATCCATCGCTTGTCCTTGAGCTACAGAGCCAACTGAACTAGAGGACCTAGCCTCCCTGTTCCCTCCATTTCCAGAATTCAAATTTCCCCCCTCTGCTTGCGCTGTTCCCTCCATTGGTTCCAATTCAAGTGGCTATCTAATCTATTATTGTAATATTGTTACTGTAACCGGTAGGAAGAATTTGTGAGGAGAACCGGTAACTAGTGTAATGGTGTAAACCTTATCTATTGTTGTAACCGGTAAACCCTACCAGTTATTTTTGTTAAACCCTAACCGATTAAGGTTGTTGAATTGGTTATGTTGGTTTATGATCTGATGTTGACTGGTAATGATGGTGACACATATGGTCATTGTATGAAGACAACTTCAAATGTTTTGGCGCATTGTTTGTCTAGGGAATCAACAAATGTATTGCATCTAATGCAAAGCATGTGACAAGTTACTGAGCTTGATGAAGCGGTAATCAAGGAGCGGTTGAGGTTTTCTTGATTGATGTGTAGAGATTGCTATGTAATCCAACAATCATACTTGAACCGACTTGTTTGTAATCTCTATGAGAGAATTAGGTTTTTGTTGTATTACCAACCTGATTGATTTGTTTATAAGGTCGATGAAGTTGTCAAGTTGATGGTGTTGGCAGAGATCAGTTGAGTGTGTGGTTGCTGAACCAGATGATGAGTCTGCAGTTTGAGTGAAAGCAGATAGGAGCATAAAAGGATCCGATCAAGCAAATGTAGTGCTATTCAGACAGATCAACAAACTTCTGTTGTTTTCTAACAATTACAACATAATTGAAATCCCCTAACTGGGTAAGCTCTAACAAGCTTGGTAACTTATTAAATCCTCTAACAAGGTAGTCCATTAGCTTGGATTTTCAAATCCTCTACTGAGGTTACTCGTTACAGGGTATTGCTTCTAACAAGGCATTTGTAGTCAATCCCTTAACCAGGTGATTCCTTATAGGATCAGTTCTGAATAGGACTTTTGTAAAGCTTTAACAGGCTTGGCTCCTAACAGGGCGAACTTCAGAAGAGTTCAAATATTATCTTGTGAGTCTCATCTCACTGTGGTTTTTACCTATTTGGGTTTCCACATCAAAAATACTTGTGTCATGTGGTTAATATTTTTATGGTTATGATCTTATGGTTGATTTGATTAACTACTTAACTATTTCTAATAAGGCATGATAACCGGAAGCATTGAGAAATGAAGTATGTTGACATATGATAAAGCATTTGGATGTTTACAAGTTTAATGATGTTTACTGTTAAGTTGCTGTAATAGTCAACCGATTTTCTTATGAGTTTTGATCTTGACAGTGGTATTTTATTGATAAGTTTACTTTGTGTGATTGAGATTGAGATTGGGAAAGTTTGTATCAGTTTTTCTATTTACCGATTCACCCCACCTCTCAGTAATCTATGAGATACATATTCTTTCATCATACCATCATGTTCAACAACTGTTTGCGAAGTTCAAACCAGCAAAAAGCTTCATCAAGTTCAATGATACAATCAACAACAACAATGTGAATGCTACAACAGGTGTGCCTCCTATTTCTAAATTTTTCCAAAGAGAAAGATAATTTACTCTTTTGAATGAATCTTTACATAGTATTATGTCTTAGTTGTTGAAAATAAATGTTATCAAACTTTCTCCTATAAAACTAGTTGATCCTTCTAAACGTGCATCCCTTTATTTTGATAACAATTCATTTTGTCAATTTTATCGTCAGCTTGGTCATGATACTGAGAAATGTTTCACATTGAAAAATAAGATTCAAGATTTGATTGATAATAATATTATATCTGTGGCAGGTGTAAATGATAAAGGGAATAAATTAGTATCTCCTCCTAATCAAAATCTTAAGATTTTCACTGATCCCTTGCCTTCTCATACCTCTAACGTGATTGAGATTGTGCCTACTTCTTTCTCTTTTGAAGGAATTCACCTCTATGGCTCCGAACTTGGTAAATATGGTAGAAAAACAAGATACACCTAAGGATCCTTGTATTACATTTGACCCTAGTGAGACCATTAGAGCACCCGATGGCCCTTTATACATAGTTGCGAAGGTTAAGGATATCCCTTGCCATGGAGCTTTTGTTAATCCCTCTTGCATGGTTAATGTCATAACTAAAGAGTATCTTTTCACTTTACAATTGCATAAACCAATATATGATGCTTCTAATGTGGTTGTGAAGTTATTTGATGGATTCTCTTGTCCTACCATTGGCTCTATCACCCTTCCTATTGAAGTTCATATGAAATCTATGGATGTTAACTTTGTTATCATTCCTTCTTTTGAGCAATTCCGTGTGAAGCTGGGCTATCCTTGGCTATCTTCCATGAAGGCTATTTCTTCTCCAATCCATAAGTGTTTGAAATTTCCTCACAATGGAAAAATCATAACTGTGAACCATAGCTTATTTAAACCATCTGAAAGAAGCCCCAGTGTTCCTATTGCTTTCTTTTGGCCTAAGCAATTTCAATCTCTTCCACCAAGGAGCGACGCTCTTTTTCAATCTTATAAAAAATGGAAGAAAGACATGATATTATCCTTAAGTCAACCTAGATCCCCAACACTTCACATTCCTATCATTCTTGAAGATGAAGTTCTCCCCCTAATGGATAAAACTAATCATCTTCCTAAAGATGATCCTCAATCTGTTCCTATGGATGTGTCTATGCCTTCTCCTAAAGAACAAAATAATATTCCTCCTAAGCTTAGACCCGTACCTCCTCCTCATGATGGACCTGGTCTCCTTCCTACACCTAATATTCCTCCTTTGTATGGCGCAATTTTGCCTCCTTCCTCTTATAGAGAGAAGAGGCCTACTTCTCCCCTTATTCAACCTAAAATATCTCAACCTAAACCTTCAACTATCAGAGACAAGAATATTCCTCCTTCACCAAATGATCATCCTTCTTCCCAGCCTTCCACTAGGACTCGACGAAATCATTGTGCGATAGAATGCTGATGAAGATGCTGTGTTCAAGCCCATGAAGCTATCCCTCAAACTATTCACTCTCCTAGAACTTGAACAGTTGACATGATTCCCTTTTCTCCTAAGCAAGATGTTAAACTTGCATCTCCAAATCATAAGTTGCACAAAACATGTGATGGTTTTACTCCTATTCATGTTCTTGCTCCTCTTTCTCTAAATTTTGATTTAGAAATGAGTGAAAATGTTATTCATGATGGAAATACAACTCCTAATGCTTCTGGTAGTGATTATGAATATGTTGATGTTGAAAAGCATTTATCAATTGAATTTTCAAAAGCCCTAATCCTAGCTCCTAGAAACGAACAAAGTGACTTACCACATGAGCACAGTCCTTGTTTGGATCTTGGATAGCTCCATCTATTGTGCTCGATGTCACTCCTCTGGCATGTTGCTCACCTTCCCAAAATAGTGATCAACAAGATCGAGAGGTGGATGTTGTGCTAGATTAGCAACATTAGCACTGTATATTTTCTCTCCCTCTCCTCCCTTGCTCCTTTGTGGCTATTCTTCTATGTGTATCCCTATTCTTCTATTATCCCCTTAATGTCTACTTGAGGATGATGCAAACCATTGAGATCTCTTTTGGTCTCTTTCATGTTGACTCAACAAACTCTTATCTTCCCTTTCTTCCAAGGAAATTTCCTTTCTTTGGGGAATGACGATTATTATATGCACATACATATATGATATACATGAGTTATCATACAACATACTGACCCCAAGGAAAGAGAAACTACCTCATGTTTTATGTTCATTATCTTTGAGTTTATTCCTTAATTGGGGGCTAAATCCTTGCAATAAGATGCTCCCTCTCTTCTCTCTCTCTTGGGTGTATCCCACCTTAAAGAAATCACTCCCAATAAGGCACACATGATCACTTTAACATGGGGGCATACACTCTGCTCATATTTTCCTTCTTGATACTTAGAGTTACTTAGTGTACTTTGTTTCGCTTTGTAATCTTTGGTATCCTTGCTTTCATGACTCATAGTGAGGGGAACTCTGCTACTTGCAGTCATGGTTTTCCCTTTCTCGATCTTTCCTTTTACTTTGTCAATCAAAGTCATAAGATCCTAAGTTCAGTGGGGTTTGGCACATCTTGCCTCCTTGACGTGGTAAAAGTCTTTCAATCTTGCTTCCTTGTACTTTATCGAAAGTATTGGCGTACACTCATACTCTTGCTAAAGTGGGGGCTAAATGTAGTGTCATAAAATTACGACCCTAGCAATTTTTGACCACATTAGGGTCCTCATGCATGCAAAATTGAATCACCTAGCCTGATTGGAGACCGAAGACTGCTCAACCCCCAAAAATTGCTTCTCCCTTGCCCTCTGCACTACCCTGTCTGCACTCTACCTTGGAGAAAAGGGCAGGATAGGGGTGCCACACCCCTGTCCTCGCCCTATTTTGGGGTATGACCTTTCCTAAGTTTGCATAGAAGTTTGTGCAGTGAGCAGGAAAACTTCCTCGATGTCGGCCTGTGATGAAAATTAGTTTCATTAACCCTAAATTGACAATTATAAAAGTTGCATTTTCCCTCTCATTTTGAAAAGGAAGAAGAGGATAATAATTTCAATAAGGTAAAAATTTGCGATTAAGCGTTCAAGAGCATTCAAGCATTCAAGCATCCCTTCCAAGCATTGAGCATCTTAAGTCTTCTTCAAGGATAGGTGTTGCATTCAAGTCAAGGATTCAAACATTGAAGAGGAGATTCATTTCAACATTCAACTTCATACAATAATTTCTATCAACATTTCTATCACAACCTCCCTTGAGGTGATTTACATTTCAGTCTTCCATTTACATTTACTTGCAAGTACTTTCTTTCATTACTTGGTTTATTCCAAAATTGGGGTTTGAACTGAAGGCAAACCCCCAATCCCAACCCATTTTCCTCTCCTTTTTGTGTGTAGGTTGCAGGTGCGCAACTATACTTTTAGATTTGGACTCCATTTGCAGAGGCGGAAAAACCCTTTTCGTTTTGCGGATTTTTCAGAGGACCGTGTACACTTTTGCCACTGTCTGGGCAACTTTTCCTCAAATTCATAGGGCAACTTCGTCTTGACATATTATTGCCAGATCCAGGTGCACAGCTTAATCCCATGCTTCGATCTCAAGTTATAAGCAGTTCTTTGTCACTTTTGCACTTAGTCTCTATACATGATTCAATCAATTCCTTTCCATTCCGAGTAGAAGAGGGGATTGACTTATCATTCTCATTTGATTTAGAATTCTATCTTCTTCTTTGAAGGTTGAATCTAGTGAATTTCCCCCTGCTCTTCCAATATAATGCGTGAAAAGTGTTTGAAGGGAAATCCGTAGTGAAACTCTCATCTCTCCTTGGAGGGAAAGGGTAGCTTTCCTCTTGATCTCTCATTCACACATTTTTCACCCACCAATACATTTTGGTGACCATTATAGTGTCATTGAACACTGACATGAAAGAAAGGTTATGGCCCATGGGACGATGAAGTGTCAGGCGGCATGGTGTTTGGGTGGCAAAAATCTTATGTATAATGGGACCCACGACAACTAACAAAGGATACTGTCGTCCATTGGATGAGCACAGATCAACGACGTAAGGTGTATTTTGGGCTGAATGTGGGAACGATAAATATTTTTTGCAAACTTCTACTGGAAGACTTCCATAAACGATAAACATTTAATTAAGTATAGTTAAATTCTAAATTTGTAATTGTATACTTAATTAAATGTAATAAGCTCTATTTCGGGCAAAAGTTGTAAAGGATTTAAAAGTCTTCAAAAACATTCCCGAAAAGTGACTCGTGTGACGTGTTAGACTGTCAGTCCTCAAAATTTAGAAAGAAGCAATGAAGTTTTTGCCTTGCGGCAATGAATAGTTATTAATAATAATTTATAAAATTACAACACGACTCTAGAAATTTTTCCCTTTAGGTTTTACTTTTGAACTTTTGAGGGTTTTCAAACTAAGGGACTCATATTGGTATTTCGATTCTTGGACAAACCAGTAAATATAGGGAGATTTAGAAATGATTACTAGATTGAGGAATGCAACAGAGTCTATCTGTGCCAGTCTACTCAAAAAGAAATTTTGGGTAAAATCTAGAACACCTACATCCCGCGTTTTTAATTTTTGATTCTCGTGGTTTACCATTTAGACTGTAGAACTAGAATTAGGGGTTCAACTTGAGGGGTTAGCATTATTTTGAACCATTAACTGTACCAGCGATGGGGAAAATGGATAGTACAACTAAAACTATGAATAAAAGAATAGACTTAATCGAACTAGTTAAAACAACATGTTTCACTGATGAATACCATGATATTTATGACCCTGTTATCCATGGTAAAAAGTGAATAATAGAAATTAGACATGCATTGTCTAATAAGGCAAGAGATCCAGACATGACAAACTATACTGTGTTTAACAGCATGTTAAATGCAAGGGCAAATAAAATTACATCGTGGTATGCTGGACTTCCCAACATGGTGTTGCCTAAAGTATTCCCTTGCCCATTAATTATCATGGTCTGTGCCCAGAAATTATCATGGTCTGTGCCCAGAAATTATCATGGTCTGTGCCCAAAATTATGATGAAGATAGAAAAATAATTGTCAATAAAAATACTCAAGAGGAAATTTTGTCCATAACCGAGGGAGAATTTGCTCGTTTGTTGAACCTAGGGTTTGAAGCACAAAACTCAAACGTCCACATTGACCTAGGAAAGCTAGCTGAGCAATATGACATAATCGATGCAAATTATAAAGATTCATTTATCAAAGGTCTAACAGTGCCTGGTACTCGATTGGATCGAAATCATAAGCCTCCTTATGATTATAATATTTTTGTGCCATGGGTTTAGGATACTATTTCCTTGCTAACATTTTGCTCGGGATTGGAAAATGATAGGGAAGTGGGTGCCAACCTTCTTGAAATGATTTTTAATATCCATTGCGTAACAAAACCAGTAAAATTTAATTTTGTTGAGCACATTGTTAAATCCATGCAAGCACAATTACTAATGATTAAAACAGGTTCCTGTAAGACATTTAGGTTCACATCCTACTTGTGCTATCTTCCTCTATCAAAGTATCGTGCAATATTCGAGACCAAAAAGCTTCACATTGAGGTCTATAAGATTGATGAGAAGACTCTGAATAGAACAAAGTGTCCAATATATGAATGGACACTTAAGATAAGGATGAATGAAAATAAAAAGAACTAGAACTGTTTTGTAGACTTCTTTTTGGCACCAATGTATAATGAAATTACAAGCACTCCAATGCCTAGATTGCCTGTACCTTGTAGAGATTACATTCAACTTGGAAGTCAAATACAATTGGCTGACTGGTTCTTCATGGAAGAATACACTGTGTTAAGGTTTTATAGATTAGTAGTAGAACCCCACAAACTTCCAATACATGTGATAGAGAGGGTTTTTGCATTGGAATATGTACGACAATTGGAAAGCACAGATGCACTCTTTGATGGTCAGCAAAAGAAGAGCCTATTTCCTTCCTTGCCTTTCTCTTGTGGAGGGTTCACATTTGACATAAAAGCATTCAAAGTGGCACATGATTTTTTGACAATTTTTAGCCTTGGTGTTGAGGGTCACTGGCAGTATGATCCACTCAGCATCATTCAAACAAGGCTTAAGAAAAATGGGAACTTTGAAATGTTATGTCAACATGAAAGTAAACCATTGCTAAAAAATCTTATAAACATGGACTCCTAGGATGAGGTAAAAAAAGAGATGGAGAAAATTGCCATTGACAATAAAATTTCAACATAAGAATTGTCATCACAAATTATGGCATTGCACACACAGAAAACAACAGAACATGGCATCCAAAATCAAAATCAAAATAGGAGGCCTACAATTTCTACCAAAAAGCTGCTAATCCATCTAACAAAGCTATTCCCCAAAAAATAATGCAAGAACGTAAAGATGGACATTGGACTCAAACCAAATTAAATAATTTTTGGACTATGAGGAAGAATCTCAGTGAACCAAAGACCAGTGCAGACTTTGATGAAAATGACGAGGATATCGAGTTTAGCAAATTGTGGAATATGGAGCATCCCACAGAAGGATATGATAGAAGTGACAATGAAAATGAGTATGAGGTTGTTGTCACACCAACAACTACTAAAATCTTTGCAACATTGAGTGGAGTCGATGCTTCCATGAAAGAAAAATATAGCAAAGGGACAAACATTGTGGAAAAAATGGGTTTTGAAGGTGGTGGTCTAGGTCCCAGAGGAGAAGGCTCTTGGTTTCCACTTGAGGTACCACTTCCATCAAATTCAAAATCAAAACATCCTGAGAAACTAGTCATTGGACTTGATTTGTCAGATTCATCACAGAAAGGTACTACTCATTACCCTACATCTCCATTTCAATTTGTTAGAGTTTCAAATCCACCTTGTGCAGACACTTAGATTCAATAACAACCACTACCACAACCTAGTATTCCTATTGGTGGTGAATCAAGTTCCACTGCGACTGGTAGGGAATCTTGGGATAGTATTACTATTAGTGTTCAATCAAGTTCCACTGCCATTGGTGGGGATGGCATGGGTACTAATACTAGTTGTCCTGATCAAGTGCAACAACAAGATATCTCTCGCAAGAGAACAATAGTATTAGATACTATACAAAATCCTAGTGATCAAGGAAATGTGAAGAAGCAAAAGGTTATGATAACAATGGTGAGTACAAAAATACCTTTAGAACAAACCCCTCAAAAGAGTATAAAAACTACACTTGCAAGTGAAGGTGGGATAGTTTTAGGAATGGCTTTTGGCACTCCTCAAAATGCATTAGTGATAACCATAGGCATAGGTGGAGCCTCATATATCACCGCAAGTGCTATTTCACCCTTCAAACATTCAATTGCTTCAACAAGCCCAGATTTTCATTAGAATGATTTTTATGTGGAAGGCGTTACCTTATTTGAGAGGAATGACCTCAAATTGAAAATCAATGGTCCACGTTTCTCTACAACTGTGCAAGATGATTGGAGCGTCTTTAGTGGTTCGATATTACTTCCGAAATGATCGGTGATTGGTTTTCCCACTTACCATTTCGTGTCCACCATAATATTCGATGCATGGATGATATTTGTGCAGTGAGCAACTTGCATATTAGTTATGTTGTGAACAGTATGCAGCACAAGTAATATGCATTAATGTGTTCTTTATTCTGCCATTTTGTATTTGGTGTCTTCTACGGTCACATTTTTCTCCAAACCCTTTGCATTAATGGTTTATTATGCATGTACATAGTTTAAATAAATTAAAGATTGTACCTATCATTATTTCCCATATTATTTTTTTATTATACAATTAGCACTGTTATCAATATTTTGATTTTTAAAAAATTTTTGTACAGTTTCTCTTTGATTATTTCAACGGTCAGTGAAATTATAATCTTGTTTGATTAAAAAAAACCTATGAAAAGAGGGCCCACGGATATTGAGTCAAATGAACACAGGGTGAGTTAAAAAAGTACCCTAATCAAACAAAGCCAGTAAACATTCTCATTTGATTCTTCATAAAAATGTGATTAAGGTAGTTAACCACCATGTAGTTTCAAACAAATATTTTCTTTTATATAATCTTAAAGTGTTTTTATTGATTAGTGTTAGGAGCTTATATTTCATTTAATTTTTTTATAGGAAAGCTAAAATATAACAGGTTAGATTATATATGGTATGTTTATGTATTGATAATTAAAATATTATATCTCAAAGTTGTATAAATTTAATTTATAATTTATGTAAAATTATTACTTTAAAATATTTTGTATGTAAGATTTATTTGTTTATGACAATAAAAAGATGAATATAATTTTGTTTAGATATTATTTTATTTTTGTTCAGATATTATTTATTTTGTTTTGGAAAAAAATATTAAGATTTGAATATATTTATTTGTGAGATAATGATGAATAAGAAAAATTCTTAGTTTAATATATATTTTTTAAAGTCCATATAACACAAATGAGGGTTCTTTGCAAAGCATATTCATATGACTTATATTCCGCATTTTTTATGCAAACATTTTTTTAGCCATTTTAAATTTTATTGCATTTTAAACTCTACTTGTGACTTATATATATATATATATATATATATATATATATATATATATATATATATATATTCCACATTTTTTATGCAAACATTTTTTTAGCCATTTTAAATTTTATTGCATTGTAAACTCTACTTGTGACTTATATATATATATATACTATTTTAAATTAAAATATAATATTTTGAAGAGTTTTCTATTTTAAAAATTAAAACAAAAAATTTAAAATTTGAAGATAAGATTTTAATTTATCTTCTAACATTTTTTTTTCATTTTCTAAGATTTTTTTTCTAACCAATGGAAAGATAAAACTCGTGAATTAGCTTCATCCATATAAAGATCAATGCTTTTGGATTCGATTAGACATGGTTATAATTGTTAATTTTGATAAAGATTAGACATGGTTATATTTTTTTATACATAGAATTTATTTTATTTTTTATATTCCAAAGATTTATATAAAAACATATAATACAATGACTATGATTGAATAGTGTATTTTTGAATAATATAAAGTATATCATTAATAGATTAAATTGTAGAAAAATATTATAAAATTAAAATCAACTTCTTGATTAATTATTTGGAGGAAAAAAATTCAATTTAAACAATTAAATTTTTTTGTTGAATAACTAGAAAGGATTAATAAAATGAATTATACAAAAAAATTGTAATAAAATTAAATCAATATTCAAGAAATTTATAATATTGTGATGGTAAAAAGTACCTGTTTTATGCATTTTATCATTTTAATTTGGGTTAATATTTTATTGTATTTCTACAGTTACAAAAAAAGATAATTTATGTTTAGCCTTTTTTAAAATCTTTTTATTTATGGACACAAAATTTGAGCAATTCTCTAACTTTGGTTATGTCTACAAGTATGAATTTTTTTTCTTACAACCATGATCCTAATGCAATCAAATTAAAAATAAAATAAAATAATCACATTTAATTGACCAATCCCATCTTACACTTTGGTCTAGGGCTAACTTTGCATAATTTTTTACAATTTGATTTTATGTTAATGTATACAAAAATTTGATGCATTTAATTCAAGTCTCACATCATGTGCTAATCAACTTTAAATTGTGCACTCAATCACCTTTATTACATAAGTATTGAAGAACATTTATTGCATTGAAGAGAACAATCATTTAAATTTGATCAAACCTTAGTAACTACAATCCTTCTTATAATGTGTCTTGATAGTATTGTCAAAATATAAACAACATAAAGAAAAATATTGAAAAAAAATTAGGATATATTTTTTTAGTGTTCTTAACTTGAACCCACCCCTAATAGACCAAACTAACCATCTCACTATAGGTAGTATGGGTTCCACACCCCTTTACTATTCCAAGTGCTAGGTCAACCCAAGATTATTATCATAATTGCTAAGGAGAGAATGCTTCCATATGACCCCTCATTGATTAACATGGTTGGTCACTGGAATAATTATGATCAGGTCAAATCTCTCTCTCTCTCTCTCTCTCTCTCTATATATATATATATATATATATATATATATATATATATATATATATATCATATATAGATAATGTATATAATTTGTTGTCTTTCTATCTCTTAATTCAAGGTTTATTCTTTTATCTCTCCCTGTATCTCTATCACTCCATCTCTCTAAATCCCTACATCTCTCCCTCTTTTCATCTATCTCTTGCAAAAATAATATTATTGTTTTGGTAATGAAAACTACTTATCTTTTTTATTTAAAGGTTTTATTTTAATCATGTTTATATTCCTATAATAGATGATTTGTAGCTATCACTTCTCCATTGAGACCTTTGTTGCCCAAATAATATCAGTTCCTATATGTCCTATGAGTTGACTTCATGTAATACACAAATGTATGAAAAAAATAGACCATTTTTTTCCTTACTAACCTTCCAAACCTCTTTTGGCGTACCCATTGCACACCAAGTTGCAATTGCTAGTTTTAATAAATTTCCATAAACAACAAATATGAATAAAGAAAAAAAGAAGACATTGAAGATGGGTGCCCTTACTGTAGCTTTAGAGAAACAACCTGCATTGAATAGGGTATTTCCCACATATGACCCAAACAAAGATATGATGGAGTTCATGGTTGTTATGCCTCCAAATAAAGATAAAAATCCACCATAGAGTCAGATAGATCCCTCTAAATTTCACGTTAGCACCCTCCAAATGGATTTTTCCAAAGTTCAAAATGTGGACAAAATTAGTGTGTCAAAAAAGACCAACGATGTGATCTATGCTTCACTGCTAAAGATGGAGATAGAGAAAAATAAGGTGGTGAAACACATGGAAAAGTTACAAGCAGACCTGGAAAATGAAAAAGCAAAGAGGAAAGAAGCAGATAAAAAGTGCAATGAATTACACAAAAGGATAAAACATTCGGCCTCTACCTCAACAATTACAGTGTAGGAATAGATGGAGGCAAAACTAAGGGAAAAATTGGATGAAAGCATTTAAAAATTTGATGATGAAAGAGCCTCTACAAAAAAATTATACAAAAACCTGGAGTTTGTTGCTGCCTTAAACAAAAATTTACAAAACCAATTGGAGCATGAGACCGAAAAAGCAAAACATTTGGAAGAGAAAGAAGAGGAAGAAAGAAAAAAATGTGCACAAATGAAAGAAGAGCCGCATAATGCAAATAATAAAATTAATACTTCGGAAGATAGATTGAAGGACAATATGAAAAATATAGTGAAGTATATAAAAGAAAACATTTGGGGGAAAATAATGCAAAGGAGTGACAAGTTGTGTGAATGGTTGGAATTGAATGAAAGTCTGAGAGTATTTTTTGGGAAGCTCAAAGAGCACATTGAGAAGATAATAAATGTTAATTCAAAAGAGTATTGCAAAATAGATTTTACAAGAAGTCTACAGTAACAGTAACAACTATTTGGCATCCAAGGGAATTAAGAGCCGCATTGATGCTTTAGTTAAGGCATCATCTATCATTCAAAAATGCAAAAAACTAAGGGAAGCACAGGAAATTTTGGATAAAGATGGAAAAATTTATTCAAGCTGCAACAAAAGACAACCAATTTGTTAAATCTTGGTTTGCCGAAGTGTTGGAGTTGAGAAAATACAACACCATAGGAGCCCAAATGATCTCTGCAAGCTGAAAAACTTGTTACAAGGAGAAGCAAGGAAGCAAATCACAGAAGAAAGAAATACACAAAAAATATGCTCAAAAAGAGAGAGCTCAATATTCACAAAATGTAATGTAATAATCCTTCTTCTTACAAAGAAAAGAATGAACTCAACCTTTAATAGGTCAAGAAATCCTAAAAGGGAAAACCTAGGTTTGCACATAATAATTAATAAAAGAATTAATTATTATGCATCTAAAGTTAGCTTAAGTGTAAAAGAGATAAAGGGAACTTAAATAATTAAACAAATATTGTTTAATTAATCAAGTAAATACCCGAATACTCTAACACCCCCCCTTAAGCTAGACTTAGGGAGAAGCTAAAACCTAGAACAACTACTGAAAGCAGGAAAGATGGGTCCCGACAACAAGGCCTGATCAGGTACCCAAATACAATGAAATCTCTATGAACTGGAGAAATAGAGAAAACCAAGTGGGAACAAAACTCTACTCCAAAAAGAGATGGAAAGGAACACCACTGAAGCATGAAGAACTTGCAAACACTGTCGAAGAATAACTGTTGATCTGAAGAACCTCCACTAAAATAGAACATGACCAGGTAGAGAAGAATGTAATCTGTATGAGTTCCCTCAAATGACACTACTTGAATCAGAAGGCAAACAAGACAAATAACTGAAATCGAAGATATAGATGGCATGAGAAACTAAAGCTTGAAGAGCTAATCAATCGAACCATGGAAGCATTAGAACCAATAGTACAAACCTCCCAATAATGCTGAAGAGGGAGAGGGATAGGTACACTGAAAAGAACAACCAACAAGAACTACATGACAAAGAACCAGGAGCATCAAGGGTGCAGAGAAAGTACATAGTTTCGTGGAAGGAACACTCACTTGACACACATCATGAGGCGAATGTCATGGAAAGAACACTCACTGGACAAAGGAAGATGGCAAACAATAGGAAAACATCAACCCTCTCATGGCACTTTATAAGTAGTGCATGTACAATAAGGCACAAGATATGCAAGATCCCAAGTAAACAATGCATGATGGCACTTTATCTCAGTGCGTTTGCATAAATATAATGCTACAATGATAAGAATACTGGAAATAGAAAGGAGAACCAAAATAGAGACACCCTACTCAGAGAAGAGATCCCAGGACCTGAAACAACCACGATATCCACCAGAGTGCTGAAAAACAAAAAACTGAATAAAATATGCATGGATCAGAATCTGGAAATAAAACTCATATGGCTGGAAAGTAAAGAAATTGGACTTCCATCAGACGAAGATTGGAGCACCCTACAAAAACTGGCGCAAAGATCTCATGAATCATAGTATGTATTGCATAGTTTTTTGCTTTTGCTCTTGATTTCAATAACTTTGTTTTATGAATAGGAAAAATGCAACACTCATTATTACTAATCTAGCCTATGATGCACACCTTCAACCTTGTAAATTTGTATTCTCAATTTCTCTCAGGTTTTAACTTTTTTTACATTTCTCTATTTATGATTTCTAGGTTTTGTGCACTGCTATTCTATATATTTAATTTGTCATTACTTGAATTAAGTTTTACATTTGAACTCTATTTTTTGAACAGAACTCAGGAGACATGTAGCAGTTGCTAAATTGCTAATTCGGCCTATGATGGTCATAGATACCTTCAGCCTTGTAAAATTGTACTGAGTTTTTGATACTAATGGGACAATAGATTCAGTGCCTTGGTAATTGATTTTGATATTGAGTCTTCACATGTTGCAAACCGACCTGAAGTTATTGTTGCTCCCTTGTTTCTATAAAAGGGAATTCAAGGTCATTTGCAAAGGGTTCTAAAATTTGATATTGACTTTTGCATAGAGAATCACACATAGTTGTGTATTGAATGAATTGTATATTATGTCTATATTTTGAAAGAATTAATGGAAATCTCCACATGTCTAAATAAAAATCTCTCTATCAATAAACACATTACACTCTTTTATTCTACTATTTTCTATCTGAAAATAGAAAGTTGAAAAATGCAATTGCAATTCAATATTAAATTTTAATTGCAAAAAGTTGATTGACACATAAAATATCATCGAGTTATCAACCACAATAGTATGCTTTTGTAATATGAATGATGAGATACAGTAATAAGATTAATAAATACCTACGAACTGGTAGTCCTAAATCTCTTATAGTTGCCATTCCTCCTCATTAAAATCAGAGCATCCTTGATCCTTGTTTGTGTTTTCTTCACTTTGAGTCTTCATACCTCCACTGAACTGCATCTCAATGCTACCAGTAGGTCCAATACATGAGTCAATTGTCCCACTGGCACTTTGGTGAAGTGTTTCCCAAACCTCTTCTTTCACATTTCGACCTGCAGATTTTCAGTGCTCTATCATAAGGAAAAGTGTGGACATCATGGCTAGATGTATAGAGCCTCAAACAAATTTCTAAATTCTTGTCTAGTTTGTTTCTTAGCTTGGATTTTAGGAACCCCAAATCACTGAAAACTCTCTCATCCTCCACCAAACCCAATATCATGGTAAGACATAAATCAACAAGCTTGAAATATTCTAATATTAAATCATACAACACTTCATTCTTACCTAGATCTGTCCAAAGCCTTGTTACTGATCCCTCTTCATGGGGGTTCTCCATTTTGTCATATTGTTCCCTCATAGTGTATGCAAAACAGGATGATTGCTCTCTAAGAAGAGTTTCATTTAAAATTCCATTTATAGTTACTCCATTGAATTCTATGGATTTGCAAAATTGATTTATCAAAGTCAGTAGCTTAGCTCGCAAATCAGGTGCACTGTTGAAGTTCCAATATTAAGGAAACACGATAGACATGGATTCAAGTAGTTTCTCAAGAGGGAATCTGGTTCTAATCTTTGAGGAAATATCATAAGCAATTTTCTTCACAGAAGCAGTTACAGACTCAACAATCTTGCTAAAATATTCCCTTGTAACTCTTTCTAGTTGCTTCTTGGGGCGCTTTCCTGATTCCTTGGGCTCAACCATGGCAAAGAAGTGCATTGGTATCTCAACTCCATGTACACTGGCACATGTCTCCTCATTTGTACCGATCTATAAAAATTTATCAGGATTGTTCAAATTTGTGAGTGTCCGCCACTTAACAAATTTTTCATTAGATAATGTTGGTTGAGATTGATAGAGATTATCAAGGGAGAGGCATGTCATCTTACGCAGCTTAGCATATTCTGTAATATACATAGCTCTTTGCTGGGATTTTTTCATAATATCTCTCATTTCCTCTAGCATGGGGATAAGAGTTGATAAAGTTAAGAGTGTCTCTATATTAGTTAACCTCTGAAGAAGGTCAAGAAATTTTGGTTTCTCTAATTCATCGTGAATTGTGTGAAATAGTCCAATCAAGGATGGATATTCTGAAAAAAATTGATGCGTTGGACCATCCAAAGAGATCCATCTGGTATCGTTATCCTTAAGAAGCTTGTTCCCATTGGTTATTCCATCAGAAAAGTGTTGAAATTCCATAAATCATTTGGGACTTCGACAAAAGTGTGAGTAGAGCTCTCCGACTAAATGTTCAATTCTTTTTACTGGAGCATACTTGCTCACAATTCCAAAATCTAGATTGATTTTATGGGCCATACAGTGAATGCCAGTAATGTAGGGTGCACAAGAATTTTCCATCTTTGTACAAAGACCATTTCTGTGATCTTTCATTACTAAAGCTCCATCTGCTCCAACACACACCAACTTTTTGGCAATCATCATGTCATCCATACCTCCATATTCAATTAAACAACTCTTTACTAGTTGAAATAAATTTTCTGCTATCGTACTATCCTTCATTTTAGCAACAGATAGTAGATGAGGTTGGCGGGCATGATTTTGTACATTATCAACATGCATGCATACCCACAAAGTATTATCTACTACCGTAACTTCATCTAAAGACAATGCAATAAAGTTTGACTCTCTTATTTTTTCCTTTACATCTTCTTTTTAGACCTTAGCAAGACAACTTGCCCATTCTCATCCATTATTTACTGACTAGTGACTATTAAGATAGTTAGGAACTTTCAAAATGTGTAATAAACCACTCATTGATGGGTAGTCTATCATAGCACACCCTCTGCTCAAAATATAAAAAGCAACACTTAACTGAACAACTTTTCCCAGGTGTTCTATTTGCATTGCTTTTCCAAGAATAGCTTCAATAAAACCTTTAACTTTAGCAGGCTTCATCTGTATTTTCTCACGAAATAAAATTCTTCAACATTCCTCACATGCTTACATTCCTCCTTTGTTTTCCATCTTATCACTGATTTTTCAACTCCGTCTATCATTTTTTTGTCACAAACTTTACCCATATGTTTTTCTATGGTGTCAATTTTTAGCTGCAACCTCTTTTCCTTCTTATGTTTCCAAGTGCAAATATTACACTTGCATTCTATTGGAGGCTCACCTTCAATTGGATTCTCCAGTGGTTCAATGAATGGATACTTTGATGCCCAATTAATTTAAAAATTCCTCACTAATATATCCCACTCCTGATCCTTTTTTGATTTTGGTTGATCCTTTTTTGATTTGGGTTGTTCCTTTTTTGATATGGCTTTTCTTTTACCCTTTCGTGCATTATCGTCTATGACATTATCACCCAAGTCGATTATATCATTTCGGCTAACCTGAGTATCTACCAGAAAATCTTCTTCAAGTTCATCGTGATATGAGATATCAGGTTCTTTGCCTTCTTCAATATGCAGTGAAGGTTGTGAATTTTGTACTTGTACTTGTGATGATGTACCTTCCTAATTTTCACCATGATCTTTGCCAATGCCAAAGTACGAAGACAACATTCTGCGTTTTGTTGGCCTCTCTTGGCTTTCCTCACATTCAGGATTCCTACCCTTCTTCCTGTTTGACATCTCCAATGAAATAAAGGCTGCAAAAAAATATCAAGTTGTTGAAGAAGTAATAATAGTAAATAGAATAAGACTATATGATTCATTGGCCCTACGACCTACAATCTAGATGTTTGAGGTCTCCCGGGTGACCACTGGCACTGACGGGTCCCCACTGAATAAGAATGAACTCAAAAGTGCAAACAGATAGAGATGAATTCAGAATAATATTATAATACTTCAAAAATATGATCACTCACCTAATAGGTCACTATCAGTCGACAATGCAGTTAGCAACAATGGTTGTTCCTGGTTTGAAACTTCGCTATTGATCTGAATTGAGAGCCCAGAACCGACCAAATTGTGTAGAGATAGATCTGATCTTTGAATGCATTTATACTAATCCTTATTTGGTGAATTCGACATAAATTTTATATAGTATACAAATATTTGGCAAATTGCGCTTAACTATAACACGTCTTATGTAATTGCCTAGGCGATTATGGGCTGACTAGTTAATTGGCAAATATAATAGAGCTGGCGAAAATTGGGATGAATTGAGACACGCTTCCACAAAATTCCATGTGAATTAGGTCCTCTTGGAAAATAAATCTTTATATGGCTATTGGTGAGTTATGGTCATCTATTAAGGAAACCTCTGAGAGTGTAGGCGAAAAAATTGAATTTAGTGTGTAGAAAATATGGATTCTATTGGCAAAATCTTCACATAGATACAATTAATTACATAAAAAAATGGGCAATTGGGTCATGCATTTGACAAATATTTATAAATTCCTGGCGACATGGCCACCCCCGATCGGTACAATATATTCGCCATTTTCCATGTTGTCAATGTGAAATATTCGCCAGTAAAGTAAACCCTGCAACAAACCAAATTCCTCTATGCCTTTTAGATATCTAAAAAATATTTTTACTGGCACAACATGAGACTCTTTCAGTTCTTGCTGAAATCTTGCTACCAAACAAACTGCATACATGATATCTGGTTTGATAGCAGTCAAATATAACAGTCTTCCAATCATTGATTTGTATTGACTCGAATATGCTTTAGGGGACTTATCATCCTTTGTCAACTTGCATCTGGTGGTCATAGGTGTACACACTAGTTTGGAGTTCTCTGACCCAAACTTCTTTAACAATTCCTTCATATATTTAGACTGAGAATGAAAATTACTTTATGATTTTGATTAACTTGCAAACCAATGAAGAAATTTAACTCACCAATCATGGACATTTCAAATTCCTTTTGTATCTCATTAGGAATTTTTTTGCACATACCTTCATTTTCTCCAAAAATTATATCATCAACGTACACTACAACAATTAGGATTTTACCTGAATCTGTTTTGAAATATAAATTGTTGTCAACTGAACCCATCTGAAATCCTTTGATTAGTCAAGTACTTATCTAGCCTTCCATACCAAGCTCTCAGGCTTGTTTCAATCCATACAAGGCCTTCTTCAATCTGCAAACCATGTTCAGATCATCTTTGAACTTGAATCCTTCTGGTTGTTCAATATAAACTTCTTCTTTCAACTCTGCATTAAAGAATGTTTATTTCACATCCATTTGATAAACTTTAAAATCATTAAAATTTACAGAAGCCAAAAACATCACGATTTCTTCCATCCAAGTAACTGGGGCATATGTCTCATCAAAATCAATGCGCTCAATCTGAGTTATAACCTTTGTAAACCAACCTTGCTTTATTTCTCACAACCTTTCCATCTTCATCCAACTTGTTCTGGAATACCCACTTTAGTTCCAATCACATTCTTATCTGCCAGTTTGTTAACTAATTCCCATGTTTGATTCTTCTCAATCTGATCCAACTCTTCTTTCATTGCCTTCATCCAATTCTGATCATTGCAAGCTTCTTCTACTATTTTTGGTTTAGTATATGAAAGTAGACATAACAAAACTCGTTCTTGAATTTCTTTGCTTCTTGTGATGATACCATTGTTCTTATCTCCAATAATTTGATTCACTGAGTATTTTTTCTAAACATATCTTGGGGTCTTAGATGTAGATTTCAGAGCTTAATTTTCTTCTTCTCCTTCTCTGGTCTTCTGTTACCTTTTTCTATCATCTAGTTAATCAGATTCATAACCTGCCAATTTGTCAGACTCTTTAGAAGTGTCTTCATCAACCTTCACATTTCCACTCTCAACAATTTTGTTCAACCTTTTGTTGTAACATCGGTCTGCCTTGCTCCTTGTAGAATATCCTAGGAATATGCCTTCATAATCTCTATTATCAAACTTTTCAAGATTATCCTCATCTCTCCGGATGTAACACTTGCTTCCAAATACATTAAAATGTTTAACTATCAGAGTTCTAACATGTCATAGCTCATAAGCTATCTTCCCACATTTCTTCTAGTATAGAATTTTGTTAAGTGTAAACTGCAGTATGAATTGCTTCTCTCCAATAGATTTCTGGAAGTTATGCTCCTTTGATCATTGTTCTAATTGCCTCTTGAATTGTTCGGTTCATCCTTTCTACTACACCATTCTACTAAGGTGTTATAGGGGCCCACACAAATGTCTTTTTCAGATGTGGTTGTGATCCAGATATTTTAGGTTATTGGACATGGTGTTGATCATTGGTATTCATGTGTATCTTGATCCTATTCTTATTTTTGTTGCTTTGGGCGAAGGTGTTTGGGTCTAGATTTCTTCTGGAATTCGAGGATGTGCAATGGCTTATGGTGTAGCATGTGTATAATTTTTTGGGTCTCAAATATGTAATGATTGTATCATGTTGATTTGACCATTGATGTGTGTTGGTCTACTACTCATTCCTTCCCACCACCGGTATGTTTACTGTTGACCCTTTTTAGATCTGTATCTTGGCCGACTTGGAAGACTATGCTTCCCGGAATATAGTATATACATGAGAGTGATCTGATTAAGTTAAATATAGAAAAAGTGTGACTTTGTTTTGAATATATGCGAGATTTGAAAGGAAAGATCTTGACTATTGGTGATATGAGTGAGTGTGTTGGTTTTGAGGCACCATAAGCAGTTCAGTTTGTGTAGATTGTTTTTTTGTGGTGGATTCTTTCTTTCTTTCTCTCTTTTTTCAATAAGGAGCCTTCTTCTGGGTAGTGAGCCCACCTACAGTGAGCATTATGGCAATGAGCCACCCTTTGTAAAAATTACCTTAACTGGTGTCACCTTAATCGATATTTATATTGAGAACTTGTTGGCAACAATGCAAAAAACTAAGAGGGGGGGGGGGTGAATCAGTTTGCTCAAAAACTTATTGCAACTTAAACCGCAAATCAGATCTGATAATTAACAGTTTAAAGCATGAAACAACACCACATCAATAACACACATAACACTAAGATTTTTGACATGGAAAACCTGGTTAAGGGAAAAACCACAGTGGGAACCTACCCAAAATGAGATAGTACCCTATTAGGAGTATGTGAAATATTACAATGGGGAATTCACATGCATTCAGGCACACTACCTAGAGCTCACTGCTCAGACAAGAAACCCAGAAGGGCTACAACCCTTAGGGAAGACTCACTGCCTTACAAGAAGTCTCACTAACTTACAAAAGAATTCGGATTACATCCAGAGAATCATGAACTAATGAAATAACATCTCCACATGCCTGAGTATAGTTCAGTTAAGCTCACTATCAAATCTTCTCTGCAACACACTTATTTGCATAACTTCACACAACTTCCCTGCTATTGTATGATTGATAAAATATTCACACATAGAATGATACCTCTCAATGATTATTACATTCAATTATACAAGTCATCGACCCATGAAATAGAGGTCGGCGCAACACATGCTATAACAATGCATGTGGACCAAAACAATGTCGGCTAAGACATAGTCTGGACCTAAACAACCACCACAAATATGAAACACCTCCAAGAATTATACCTTGATCATCTGCAACATGCTAGCACATCATGAATATCGCATAACCTGAAGAACATCATCGAACAAGGAAAATCTTCAATAATGCACACAATAATCAATGTAGTCTGTCAATACACATTGAACATGATTTAGAAACATTCACAAGAAATGTGAATTGCACCACAACAACCGCAACAACTCGTATTACTAAAATCATCATCATCTCTCTACCGGAGCTCAACTACACCAACATAACTAACTGTCAACCTGAAAGATTCGCTTGTGAATTTCTAAATCATGAACCAATAAAACTGAGGACACACATCAACATCCAGAATACATCCCACACATCCACAACTAAAGATATTACACTTCTAGAGAAATACACACGGATTTACCAGAACCTGTCAATATTGAATAACTGAAAAACCAAGCGGCATGCAATTGGTATACCAGATCACAAAACTCAATCAATTCTTCATGCGGACCTCTGAACCTTTTGTTGAATCAACTAGAGATAAGTATCTCAAAACCCATTAATACACATCAGCTCATCTAGAACACACAAGCTAAACCAACTCATTCAATCTGACTGCAACACTGAAACACAGAGAGAACATATTAAACATATTCCTTTATCCAACAATTCTCCCCATATGTTGACATCAATGACAACATATCAACCAATATCCAACAATCTCTAACAAAAGTAACATTCTTTGTGGTTTCTCCCTTCTTGGGTTTTCCACGTCATATTTGGTGTTCTTTGTTTGATCTATTGTATGTTTTTGTTTTCATGCTATATATGTGTTAATTAATTAGGTTGGTTTGGATCTGGATGTGAAAAGGATAAAAGAAATCATTTTAAGGTAATCAACTGATTCACCCCCCCCTCAATTGCCCAAATATTCAATAATAATTTTACGACTGAAAGGTTTGGCATTCTCTTTGATGTAAGCTGTGTTATTGAGTTCAATAGAAAACCCAAACTTTGTGATCCCTACTTGGTATGTTATCCCAGAGTTTGAGGAAGTCAATTATTGTGTCATTATTTTGGAACATATCTAGTGTTACTACTTATCAAATTGCCATTAGTTTTTATATTCAAAGTCATACTATATACTCTAGTCGGTTAACACTACCGAATCATGCAGTCGGTATACACAGAGAAGTCAGTATGCACAGTCTAGTCGGTTACAGAAGAAAGCAGTCACAAAACGTAGTATACACCGAGCTATCTACCGAGTATCTTTTTATATCTACCGAGCAGCAAAGATGACACACCGAGTGAAACATGTTACCAGATTCATTGAACCTGGACATGCATATGAAAATGTGTTACAAGATCGAGGCACATCTAACCGTTATCACATTGGAAATTGCACTAGAAGATTGTGTATGATTTCGAGGTCATTTAACCAATGAAATATTTTGTATAGTTATTCATTTGATAAATCATGTTTGTAAGATCAAAGCAATGAATTGGATCACTGTTTCAAGAGATCTATTTATATAGCATGAGTTAAGGGTGTGTACATGAGTGTAAGAAGACTGTTACAGAGACACAGAGGTCATCGAGAAGGTTTTCAAAGAACAGTCGAAGAATAGAGTAAACAGAAGGGTTTACCGAGTTACTATATGGGTTACCGAGGTATGCTATAAGCAAGGTAATCTATTCTGAGCACATAGAATTGCTATAACATTTCAGATGTAAAGTTGCAGATATTTGCAATGATTTTATTGTAATATTGTGAAGTTGAAAGAGAAACCTTTAACAGGGTAAAAGACTCTAATCATGTCTATAAATTGTAAAGCCTCTAACCAGGTGCCACATTTAGATTAAATGTTGTAAAATCCTTTAGCAAGGTAGATCTACAGATCTGGTTACTCCTAATAGGGTAAGCTATCAAAAATAGCTAATATGTAGCTCTAACCGAGCACTCTTTATTATTGCAGTAGTGAAGTTGTGGGTGCCATCCCCACCACAGTTTTTCTCTCTAACCAAGAGTTTCTGCATAACCAAAATATATGTGTTATGGAGTGAATCATGTATGATTGTTATCTATTTGTTTTAACTTTATTTTACGTTACTGCACTATTCTGTTTATGCATAACAGTAAAGTTATTATTCAAGGAAAGTTTTGGAGTACTGATTCACCCCTCCCCTCTCAGTATATTAGCTTTCTATATTGGGCCTAACAATTGGTATCAGAGCTTGAATCTTGGAAAAGGGTTTAACTACCTAAAGAGAAAGATCTTATCAATGGAAAGCTACAAACAATCTCGGAGGATTGTGTATCTGCAAGAAGAGCTGGATCATACTAATCAAGTGATTGCAGACATGCAAAGGCAAATGCAAAAATCTCTGAAAGTAAGAAGAAAATTATCTGATGATTTGCAAGACTCTCAAGAATTAGTGGAACAAATTGAGACATCATCTGAGAATAGTATATCTGAAGAGACTGAAGAAATGATTGAAGTATTGGAAGAAAAGAACAAAGCATTGGTTGATCAACTAAAAGCAATGAAAAGAGAACATGAACATTTCAGCACACAAATGACTAAAAATCTAGATGCATTAAGGACAACTAAGGATAAAGCAAGAGATCTAGAAAGAGAGAAACAACAACTTGAAGTCTTAGTATCTGATAAAAATGAAGAAATCATAAGGTTGACTAGGATTCAACAAAATATGACAGATCAACTAGGTTATGCACATCATGAAGCAATTCTGAAGAATGATAAAAATCAAGCATTGAAACTTGAAGTATCAAGATTGACTGATGAACTTGAAACAAAGAAGAAATCCAGAGAAACATTGAAGAAGAGTTATGAAGAATCAAAGATGTTGGATGCACAACTGAATACAAGAAGACCCAACAAAGATGCAGGACTCAGTTACAAAGGAAAAGACTCTACCGAGAAAGGAATTCATACTACCGAGAGAGGAGAATGATCAAAGCAAACTAGAAAAAGGAATAACATCAAAAGAAAGAAGCCTATTTGCAACTACTGTGGAAATCAAGGTCACACTGCCAACATGTGCCAAATCAGAAAAGGTAAGCAACCGAATATCACTAAGTCCAATGGTTATTGTTACAATTGCAATAAATATGGTCACACATCTAATCAATGTAGGACAAAGTCTGTTAACAACTATCAGAAGGAAAATTCAAAGGGTTTTGTAGAAACTACAATAGATATGGACATAGTACTGAGAAGTGTTGGTTTAAGCAAAAGAACTACATGTGGTCTGCACACCGAGCAAACACTAGAGGTTATCGAACTCACACAGATCCTTACCGACAATATGCAGCAGTACCATGGGATTACAATACAAGGATATGGTGTGAATGTTGTGGAAGATATGGACATATTAGTGCTAACTATTTTATAAGGTTTGGAATGAACAAACAAAGATCATGGAGAAATCCTGGTATGACATGTTTTCATTGTCACAAAGTTGGACATTTGGCTGGAGATTGTAGAGATCAACCGAGAAAAGACACTGAAGAAATAAAAGAAAAATTAAAGATGATTTAGAAAAAGAAGGAAGTTGTGTCAGATGAAGAATGCACCTTACCTACCGAGTTAGGTGAACCTATTCCAAATTAATCAGTAAAGATATTAAGGGATTGCATTCTCTAAAGGTTAAAATCATAACAATTCCTATTCTATTATGTACTAAATTCAAAATCTGCATAGTTAAGATGCATTAGTAAGTTTGAAATTCTATCAAAATCTTTGAAGCACTTTACAGGAAACCTGTCAAGTCGGTGAATACAGGAAGCATGTCAAGTCGGTAAATGAAGGAAATTTGGTTACTCGGTTAAAACAAAAAAATAGAGTAAATCGGTTAAAGGTGAACCGAGTGCATTTAATGTTTTTGACCTAACCTGCACGAAGCCCAATAAGGTATTTTGTGTACTTCAAAGCATTTTCACAGTCATTTACACTTACCAAGTTTTTGAAAGAGCAGAGCAGAGTGAATCAAGGCGATCAAACCTCCTACCAAGCGAATTCAAGGTATTTACATCAAATCTCATCGCACCGCTAAGCTAGCTTACTGATCTTATCAAATTGTTATTATCTGGTGAGTGTGAAGTGTCTGTCGTTTGAAATTCTGAAACCCTAAGGACTCTTTACTAGTTTTTACTAAAATCCTAAATGGTGCCCAAGATCCAAGATCCCATAGTTGTCAAGAATGTAGAGAAGCCCTCAGTGAAATACTCTTTGACTCCTAAAGTCACCTCCGAACCGGATGACAAAATTGTCTTTTCACTCATCCCGAATCGAGTCTTGTTAGTCGAAGATGTGAGATTCTTCACCAAATGCCGTGTTGAAGAACTCAGTCATGTTGAAATAAGAGACACCTATGATGAACTATGTACTGATGGTGTATTAAACAACAAGTATGAACACATCAAAATCAAAGGATTGACTGAAGCCCTAACCTATCCTCGTGTGTTCAAACCCCAATGGGTCAAGTTTGTTTTGAGCAGAGTTCATGATGATTTCATGTGGCTAGAAGAGCAACCATTAAAAATCACCAAGGAAATCATTCATGTGATCACCGGTTACTCTATCTATGATCATGCATGAGCTCAAAAGATGATATCACAGAAGGAATTGATCAGTTTAACCGGAGTAGAATTTGATTACAGAGGACTAAAATTGAACAATGTCACTGATGCAGAACTTAAGTTTTCCATTAGAGTAATTGGTTACCGTTTCTTCCAATCAGCAAGGGAAAACAGTGTACCCTGCGCAGCAGTTGACTTAGCTTATAAAATTGTGAAAAAGGGAATGAAAGTTGACTTATGTGAAGTGTTACTGAAGAACCTGTTTGAGAATCTGAACACAATAAGGAAGCCAAAAAAGAACAACTCGGCAAATACTCTAAAGTTTGGTTCACTTCTTGTATGCATGTTTTTCTACTTTGAAAAATTCTTTCCATCAATCAGTAAAGTAGTTTGGGAGCTACACCAACCAATCACCCATCAGATTAATGACTTCATCAAGAAGTTAGGAGATAATTTCAATGACATAATGGATGATTATTTCAATAAATTTCAAGAGAAGATGCACAACAGGTACCAAATTCCACTCCAGCTAGTGGAGAAATATAAAGATGATATATGCTTTGAGGTAGACACTGATTACTATTATGTGAATGCTGTGGAACCGAGGACTCAATCTTTGCCACCTATGGGTTACGAGATTGACTTTGACATCACACAACAACAAATTGATGCATTTCTTACATTACCAAGGCATGCTACCGAGCTGAGGTATGGAACCTATGAAGAAGTGAAGGGAAAAGTAAAAATGAGCATTGTAGTACCCAAAGCTACAAGGAAAGCAACAAAGATGATAAAGGTTTTAATGGAGAAATTCAGAGAAGATTATTCCTCCACACCTGTCAAAGGCACTCTTGCCATCACCGAAGAGGAATCTGAAGCTCAAGAGCCAGCTATAACACTAAGCACCAAATTGCCTAAGGGTAAAGTGTTAAAAAGAAATAAACAGGACACTTCAAAGGCCCTATTGACTCCTCCAACAAAGAGACCTAACACTAGAGCATCAGCTGCATCACCGAGTAAGAAACAAAAGAGTGTTACTACTCCCAAGGTAACCAAGACCTACAAGAAATCTACTCAGAGACTCATTTTGGCAAAAGAGTCTAGTGATACAGAATCTAAAGATGCAAACAAATTCTAGATTGTCAAGAGCAAGAAGGTAAATATACATAGTGTTGAAAACTTCTGTGCTAATCTAAAAGAATATGGTGGATTTGGTTCCTTTAGATATGTCAAGTATGAAACTAGAAATAATGATGAGCAGAGACAAATTGAAGAAGTTGTCATTTGCACACTTCTAAAGTTCCGGTTAGCTCCATTGGAACTAGTAAAGTCACTTCCAAAAGAAATTTACTTGCATATTGATAATAGGTGGAAGTATGCAATGGACTTAGAGAAACAAATTAGAGAAAGAAGTCTAGTCCATCTATTTCCTGATATGTTAGTAGCAAAAATAAAGGAACATTTGACAACCTACAATTCAAAATTTCTTGTCAAACAAAGAGACTTAAAACTGATGAATGGGCTATATATTGATGTAGAAAATGAGACAAAAGCAAAATGGTAGGAAATGTTCAAAATCAAAGATGCCGATGAACAATCTATAGTTGAAATCATTGATGCCACCGAGCATGATCCTGATGTCACCGAGCACGGTCCTGATGTTACCGAACAAGACCCGACTGACACTATTCAAATAGATGAAGATGTCATGGATATAGAGGAACCGGAGCAGGAAATGATAGAAGGCACTACATATACAAAACTTGTATCTAGTGAATCCATATTAGAACAAGTTCAGCCTTATCCATCAATCAATCAACCTGTCTCTACCGAAGCTCCTCAGGATACAACACAAGGCACCGAAGGTCACAAGTCTACAACAGGAGAAGATACTACTCAATAATAGACCTCTCAAGCACCTTCGAGCATTGAAAATGTAGCAGCTGAGACACCCAGTACCGAGACACCAAAAGACACCACAACGGCTACAGGAACTGACCAAAGTGTTGCCTCTACCGAGCAACCTACCGAGGGTCAGCAAGCCTCTCAAGCTATTGTCTTGGTCCAACCGACCAAAGGTAAAGAGAAGAAGGTGAAAAACATAGTTTCAAGGTTGATTTATCTAAACCAATAGTGTTGCCCAATGTGGATATATCAAAATTAAAGGGGCAAGAACTCATTGATTTTGGTGAACTATGCAAAGCAAAGGCCGAACAAGAAAAATAGATGGCCATACAAAAGAAGAATAAAGTACTTTAGAAGGTGAAGACACTGCTATCAGACATGCTACTACAACTACAGTGTCAACCGATGCAGCCATCCACATTCAACTGGATGAACTCCTTAATCAAATAGAAACATCCAGAGTTGATGCATCTAAGTATTTGAGCAAGCTAAAAGACAAGGAGCTTACTACAAAAATGATAGAAGAGGTACATAAAGCTCTAGCTATTGGCAAAGTAAAACTTGTCAAATTCATTGATGAGTTGTCCCCTCAACTCAAGCACATTCTTTATTTATTTCAAAAACTCTGTACATTTTCTACACTCATTAAAGACATTAAGAATAAAACTGATGCAATTGAGAAAGAGATCACCGATCTCTCAAATAAGTTGACCCCAGAGCCCAATTCAGTTCATAATTTTTATACCAAGCTTCAACAACTCATGGCTCAACAATTGGAACTAAGAAATGAAGAACATAAGATCAGGATGTATATAATGACACTCCAAACATTATTCCTTCCTCATCTTTCATCAGTTCAAGAACAGATTAATCGAGCCACAAGCCTATCCACTACACAAGAGGGAAGTACTCTTGATGGCTTAATATCACTATTGGCTGATATTCAAGCACAAAATTCTTTAATGGAAAATGTAAAGGATGCACTCTCTGTCGCTCTCACCGATGCCAAGAAAAAGTACAAATCCATTTTTGACCAGTTACCACCCCCGGATGGAAATTAAAGTTTTTGAAGTTTGTCAAAAAGGGGGAGTAATACTATATATTTGGGGAGTAATACAGTTTTGATATAGTATTCAGAGTATTGTATACAGGGGGAGTATACCAAGCAGAGTATGTAGAGTATCCAAGGACAGTAAGCAAAGCACACAAGCATAGAACCGAGCATGCAAAATCAGAGTTATGTATAGTATAATGATAAGGGGAGTATATCTGAATATACTATTTCATTGACTATTGTATATACTATCAAGTATAGTCATTTTGCAAAGTATATAGATTTTTGAGTTATGACTTTGAAAGTAGTTTCTGTCAAACATCTCAACTAATGTCAAAAGGGGAGATTGTTACTACTTATCAAATTGCCATTAGTTTTTATATTCAAAGTCATACTATATACTCTAGTCAGTTAACACTACCGAATCATGCAGTTGGTATACATAGAGAAGTCGGTATGCACAGTCTAGTCGGTTACAGAAGAAAACAGTCACAAAATGCAGTATACACCGAGCTGTCTATCGAGTATCTTTTTATGTCTACAGAGTAGCAAAGATGACACACCAAGTTGATATACATTGAGTGAAACGTGTTACCAGATTCATTGAACCTGGACATGTATATGAAAACTTGTTTCAAGATCGAGGCACATCTAACCATTATCACATTGGAAATTGCACTAGAAGATTGTGTATGATTTCGAGGTCATTTAACCAATGAAATATTTTGTATAGTTATTCATTCGATAAATCATGTTTGTAAGATCGAAGCAATGAATTGGATCACTGTCTTAAGAGATCTATTTATATAGCATGAGTTAAGGGTGTGTACATGAGTGTAAGAAGACTGTTACAGAGACACAAAGGTCATCGAGAAGGTTTTCAAAGAAAAGTCGAAGAACAGAGTAAATAGAAGGGTTTACTGAGTTACTATATGGGTTACTGAGGTATGCTATAAGCAAGGTAATCTATTCTGAGCACATAGAATCTACTATAACATTTCAGATGTAAAGTTGCAGATATTTGTAATGATTTTATTGTAATATTGTGAAGTTGAAAGAGAAACCTTTAACAAGGTAAAAGACTCTAATCATGTCTATAAATTGTAAAGCCTCTAACCAGGTGCCACATTTAGATTAAATGTTGTAAAATCCTTTAGCAAGGTAGATCTAACAGATCTTGTTACTCCTAATAGGGTAAGCTATCAGAAATAGCTAATATGTAGCTCTAACCGAGCACTCTTTATTATTGCAGTAGTGAAGTTGTGGGTGCCATCCCCACCGTAGTTTTTCTCTCTAACCAAGAGTTTCTGCGTAACCAAAATATATGTGTTATGGAGTGAATCATGTATGATTGTTATCTATTTGTTTTAACTTTATTTTATGTTACTGCACTATTCTGTTTATGCATAATAGTAAAGTTATTTTTCAAGGAAAGTTTTGGAGTACTGATTCACCCCTCCCCTCTTAGTACATTAGCTTTCCATATTGGGCCTAACATATAGGTGTGGGGGGCCTTGTTGGTCCTAGTCAATGAGTTGGGGATGTATAAGTGGCATTATGCCATCGACTGGGTTAAGGTTGTATGATGCGGTATTTAAGGTGAAGATAGAGGTATCGAGGTCATCATTGGTATTCTCCTCTTCATATTCAGGCTTAGGAGGCAATACATCTCTATGAGAAGGATGTTGTGCCTTTTTTTCAACAAGATCTCTAAAAGTTTCAATTGATGCCTCTCCTTCAACTATTTCATCTTCAAAAGCATCAAAAGAATCCCATTCAGATTCATGCGAATCTAAAGAATCCCATTCATATTCATGTGAATCTATCTCAGAATCACTTTGTACATCTTTGTCACTACATCTTACAGGTATGTTTTTAGGAGTGAAAGTTTTGTCCATAACTACTATAGGTGTTGTATCTGAAAGACTTGTTGATGTTGCTTGTGTGTCTGAAATGGGCAAGAGCTTTATCCTTGGAGTAATTGACTTTTGTGCAACATAGCCATTTTACTTGTTTGTTGTATTTGTGGATTTTGATCGAGAAGTGCTTACTTGAGTTGGACTATATCCTAATCTTTTGAGTTGATTTCTAGGTTGTAATAAAGGTTGAAAAGGTTCTTGCACACCCTGCTTTTGTAAGCCTAAATCACTATGTTCGTCATAACCCATTTTGCATCATTGTGAAGCCTTTGCCATAGTTTTTTGTTGGTATCTTTATAGGTTGTGTACCCTTGGATGAATCTTCTTTGTAGATCCACTTTGTCAAGTCTTCTTCAACATTTTATTTATCTTGACTTCTTCCTGGGGTGAACCTTGCAAGTGTACATGTGCTAGCTATATTGGACGTTTATTGTAAGAGTTAAGGTTTCTCATATGTTTGGGGTGAGAGTGGTAGTTGACCAACATAGAAAAGTTGTCTAATGTTATATTCTCTTGGGCCTTTATACTTTACCTTCATCTTCAATTTAGTGTTATCTGATGTAGGGATTGGATTAATGGTAAGAGAAGAAGAGTTAACATAGGGTGATGAGGAAGTAGCTTCTTTGTTTCTAGGCACAGTAGTATGAGGTTGATGCCTTTATTGTTGCAAAAGGCAAATGGGTTAGCATCACCTAAAATTATTATTTCCACTCCATTATGTGGAAACTTGATGCATTGATGATAGGTGGATGGTACTACTTGCATGGAATGTATACAGGGTCTCCCTAGAAGAATGCTATATGGAAGGGGTAGATCTAGGACTTGGAAAACCACATCCTTTATCGCAGGTCCTACCTTGACTGGTAAAGTAGCATATCCTTTGGAGGATCATTCTACATCATCATAGGCCTTGATGGTGATATTCTTTCTAAAATCCACTGCATTTTATGCATATCCCAATTTTGTTACCAGTTGCAATCTGCATATGTTCAGACCAGCTCCGTCGTCTATCAAGACTCACTTGACTCTATGTTTGTTAATGAAACCTTCAATGTGAAGTGGAGCATTATGCAGTTGGTGTATGGATGTATTGTCATTTTCAGTGAAAGTGAGGCAATGAGATGATTTGAGATTACCAACCATGGCTTGAAATTTATCAATATTAATATTGGATGGGACTGAGGCTTCTTGGAGAGATTTGTCTAAGATTGTTTTATGTGATGCTGACAACTGCAAAAGCTCAAGGATGGAAATTAGTGCATGTGTCTTCTCTAGCTGGTCAAAAAGGTTATCTTTGGACCATATGTCATTTTTTATGGCACACCTTGTAGTGTGACCGTGCTATGATGGGTAACAACATTGCATTGAGGATTCTTGGTTTTGATGGTTATCATTGCAATATGTTTAGTATCTTTAGCTATATTATTGACAGTATAACCATAGAATGCTCGTGTATAATTGGTATTATTGTTATTGTTCTTGCCTTGATGGGAGGTATTTCCCTTTTCATATGATGGGAGTGGATTTTTGAACATTTTATGGTCATTGTTTGAGCTTCTATGGTTGAAGCCCTCAATTTCTATCTCTTCTCGATCAATAAGATCTTGGATGATGTTCTTCAAGCGGTGATAGTCATTCATTCTATGAACTTTTCCTTTGTGAAATTCACAATATTCATTATCCTTCCACCAGGGAGGTTTCACTTGAGTTTCATAGTTGGATGCAGTTGGAAGTGTGATAAGATTGGATGATACAAGCTTCCTTAACACCATTTTGATAGGTTCCTTAAAAGGTGTGTAAGTCCGATTTAGTTTGTATTAGTATACCCTCTCTTAGGTACATCTTCTTGAGTGTTTCTCACTTGGTTGTTTGTGGGATTATTGTTGTTGTTCATGTTTGGTCCTGATAATTTCACAACAGGTTGTGTGATTGTCATGGTTCTAGCATCAACAATGCCATCATTGACAATGTTTTTGTTTTTTAGACCAAAACTTTTGTTTATCACTATTGTAAGTCAGGTGAGGACCATCTTTGGATTCTTTGAAGATTTTTACCAAAACCTTTTTGATAAGATATTTTTCAATTTTGATTCCTTGGGCTATCACCTCCTCAAAAGAGTCTGAACATTTGAATTGTAAGTGGAATTTCATCTCTTCATTTAAGTTTGAAATGAAGATTTTGACTAATTGTTCCTCGGGAATGTGTAAGGAACGTTTGCTAGAAAGGTGTCTCCACCATTTCAAAAATGTTGAGAATAACTCTCCATTTTTTTGTTTAGTGTTGCATATATCAGCCATAGAGACATCACGTTCTATGTTGTGTGCATGATGAGTAACAAATTATTGAACCGAGTCATCAAATGTCTTGATTCCACCTTACAACCATGAAAACCACTATATAGTCGATCCTCCTAGACTTTGAGGAAAGAGGCGCATTAAATATGTTTCATCATGAGAAAACTCTAAGCAGGTTGTGTAAAATTCACAAACATGAACCCTAGGATCACCCTTTCCTTTGTATTTGTCAAACTTGAGAGCCTCAAAGTTCCCAGGAAAAGGTGGCATGATTATGTTCCTATCAAATGGATAAGGACATATATCATCTAGATAATACCTTTTCTTTCATCTTCTAGAATTTTTTATTTGTTGGGAGAGATCATTTATCTATTGTCATAAGATATCTATCTCTATGTTGGGGGGTGGGATACAACCATGTTCATCATGTTGGTATTGATTGCAGTCATAGTTATGCGTATTTCATTGCCTGCGATTGTTTTGATCCCTATTTCAATGATGACTAGTTTCCGCTTGATTAACTATTTCTACAACTTGGGAAACATCATACTAAGGGGGGAGTTTTGCACCTTCTTGTGCGAGTTTGAGAAAGTGAGCGTTTGCATTCCCTTTGAGTATTATGTCAAAGAGCTTGTTGAACCTAGGATCATCTATTGCTTCTTCTATTTCCTCTTATGTAGGAGTTTGTGAATCATCTCCTCCTATGAATTATTTATGGTGAAAAGGATTAACATTTTCATCATTCTCTGATTCATGTTGTGATTCTACTTGCTTATGCCTCATGGATCTAGTCTCAGCCATGTGAAAATATGGTGTATGAAAGTGGGATTGTGATGTTTGTGATAGTATAGGTCTTTCTATAGCTCCAATGTTTGACCTAAATGGGATGAATTGGTTGTTGTGAATGAATGATTCTCAAGAACACAAGTTCATCAATAAAGTACTCTTAATATATTTAGTTTGGTGTACAACAATTTTGAGTAAGGTATAGTGATTGTTGTGATTGATATCCACAAGCTATCTAAATATGAGAGGATGCACTCATGAGTTAGTTTTACCTACCATAGATGACTAGTATGGTCTCTTAGGATGATTGATCCTAGATGTTAGAGATATACTAATAAGTTGATTTGTTGGTAAGATGTACAAGATCTAAAAGAGACTAAGGACAAAACTTGTTAATGTTGAAAGTTGAATGAATTGCACGGTTTGGTGATGGATTCTCACTGCAAGCACAATCTTTGGAGTTTCTAGTAGGAGATTTTTATTTGTGGAATATAAGATGGTGGAATTTAAATTGACTTCTATTGTGTGATTGCAATAGGGATCTTCTTTGGAAAAAAGCTTGTGATCTCAAAGGTTCTAGCTAAAAATCTGTTGTAAAACTGTTTTCTAAGTCTTGATAATGGTGTATTAATGTTTGATGTTTCAACAAAAGCTTACGATTTTGGTACATTAAACTTCTTCTTTTCTGAACTTTCTTTTCACTAGGTTTCTTCTTCTTAAAATGGCAGTAGATGGATTTCTTGATGTATTTGAGAGATTTCCAAACCCTAAGCATTGATGTTTGTTTAAGATTGTTCTTGGTTTGTTTTTATCAATTGATGATATGTACTTGTTTTGATTTTAGCAAGAAGACACATATAGCACATGAACACATCTTTTCTTGGTAGAGTAAATTTGAAATGAATTCGATGAAATGTGTATGTTATTAAGCCAAATTCAGCCTAAATTTTGACTGCTCTAAATAAATGAAGACAAATCAATCATTTTTTATCCCTAAGGATGGCCAATTGTAGTAACTTCAACCCACACATGATGCTTCTTCGAATTTAATACACAACACCTTAAGGAGTCTGTTGTATTTTCATCTTTTTGAGAATGGATAGATAGGGACCTCCAGGACTGGAAAGAGGACCCAATCACCCTCTTTTTTGGAAGTTGAAAAAAACTTGTACAACTAAAAAATTTCTATCTCAGCTCAAGGAAACACATATGGGGAGTATCTTAAGGGAAAAACCAACTATGCTCTTGCATTGAAACTACCGCAAAACTCAATCAATAGAACAAGTGGGCCTCTAGACTAAAAAGCTTTTAATAAGGTTTGATGGATTTACATGTAAGTTAATTTTGCAGTGACTCACTTAAGAGCCTAGTAACTCACGATGGGGCCCATACGTCCTTTCGACAAGTTACACTGTAGGAACATCTACACCCAAGGTTACAACTTTATCTCTCACTCGATTTCTATAGTGTCTTGAAGGATTTGCGACCTAAGGTCATCCCAAGGGTGATGTGTCCATTGACAAGCCTTTTCTAAAAAATGCAAATGGCTTTTATGCTAACAAAATGTGTAAATGTACCAATAATCAATCTCTAATTTTTGCCTTTTGCTCCCTATGGTTCTTTTGGATGACTCTTGGTTCTCAGCCTTCTTTGATGGAGGGGCATCACCAGATGGTTTCCTTACTACCCAAGCATAGGTAGTGGTCTTCTTGACTTCCCTAACCTCCTCATCTGACTTAGTCTCTTTCTTAGCAACAATATATTTCCTTGAAGGCTTCTCTTTTCTCCTCTTCTCTACTCCACTGGCAGATATTGCTGGTTTGGGCTTAGGTGGAGGTACCGGTTTCTTCACACCGGATACAAGTGTAGATTTACTAGGCTTAGGCTATGTGGAGGATGAAGGTGTCAGAGTGGGTCAAGGTTTAATCACATCCTCTTCTCTCAAGATATTTTGATCTCTGGATCTTTCCATTGCCTCTTTAGTCAGACCCATCTTTTTTGCCACTGCTTCTACCTCCTTTTTGGTCTTTCCTTTCTGGGTGGGTTCGAAGAACTTCTGATGTAGACTTAGGTCTTTTTCCCTGAAAGTGTCAAATATTTCTTCTTTCTCATCAACCGGCTGACTCAACATATGTTGAGCATAGGCATCAAGGGTAGAAACATCAACTTCATAACCCATTTGAAGAATCCACACAATCATTGGCTCAACGACTTCTATTAGACATTGGTCTTTATCAACCATGAAGCAAATTGTTTTCTAATACTTCTCTACTATCTCTTTTGAGATTCTTTGTCTACTCTTCATTGCGACTTGAAACATTTCGAAATAACCCCATAGAGTGGATATCCTCATTGTGCCATCACCAATCCCCATAATCCATTCCTTGATTTTCATAGCATCGACTTGTCATAAGCCTATTAAACCTTTCATTGGACAACAAGGATCTCATTCAATAAATATAGATCCAAACAGATAATAAGGGTGCCAAAATTAAAGGTGTGCTTCTTGTCTTGTTTAATTTTCTTCAAATTGCTCAACAACTCATTCAAGAGAATTGCACATACATCATACCTCTTATCATCCTTCAACATTTGATAGGCAAAGTATATTACTATACCAGAGACAAAGTTTTGTCTGCTTGACTGATATACTTTATATCCAACCACCATTGATGCAAACTTGACATCATGCTTCAGAATGTCATTGATTGTTATCGCTCTGCTGTCAAATTAAGAACTGGTGGTGGAAATCACACTGTTGTTTGATATTTTCCTTAAGCTAGGAACTTCACCGGATGCACTCAGACAAGTCACGACCTGGATTGTTTGCTTAGTGATCTTGTAAGGCTTATCCAACTGGACATAAATTCATCATGAATTTTGCCAAGTATGTACCTGATCCATTCTTTCTCATCAAATGTCAAAAAGTGTACGAACTGAGAGAATTCCTTGACCTGCAAATACTGATATTCTGACTTGAGATTCCTCAAGTTGTCCACTAGATGATTGCTGTACAGGGTCAACTTGTCAGTGCTGTCAAGTTCTTCAAGCTCACAGTGGATATATGCCCCGATGTCCTCATTATGAAGAACACCATAGGGTACAGAAGAAAATTCTCCTTCTGGATCATCCTCGATTGATTTTTAAGGATGTTTCTTGAAAACGGTTCGAGCCCTATCCTAGATTTTCACAACCAGTGGGGTAGAAATTCCAGATACTGATGCCATTCAGAACTTAGGGTTTTAAGAAATTGATAGCTTGAAATGGATAAATACCTCAATTCACAAATGGGCATAGGAATTCACTTTAGGATCGCTGTAATCACCGTTTAGATCACCAAATTACTTTTCTCTACTATTGTGCACTTTCTCTTGATCGCATTGTGAAAAATAAAGCTTTGAAATGCCTTTTTAACCTTTAAAAACTTAGTTCTGCATTGTAATAAATGCTGCAACTATTTACCTTGATTTTCATGGAGTCGCTTACTGGAGCATCAAATATTCACTAAATCTTCCGGATAACATTTGCATATATGATTTAAGCCTTCTGCAACCTTCCAGAATCTATTGCAGATCTCCGAAGAGGGGGTTCTTTAGAATCTGCATGAAGAGTTCCCCTTAAGGAAAAAAGACCTAGTTATCGGATGAGGTTCCATCACCGGATTCAGGTGTGGAGCCATTTGCTATAGCAGAATCTTCCTTCTTCACCCACATTTTCTTATGCTGATCTCTTATTTTCTCTACTTTCTCTTTCTCTTTCTCATCTGATTTACTTTGATTCACTGGACCATTACTTCTGCTTCTGCAATATTTTGCAATGTGACCTAGTTTATTGCATGGACAACAAACAATATTTCTCCATGTAGGTCTGAAGTTCATCTGGTTTGGTCTCATTCTTCATTGGTTAGAGATATGTCCAAACATTCCACATGCAAAACATCTCTTATTCTGAAAGTTATTCATCATTCTGCACATGTTTGATTTGTGACCAAAATTGTTGCATTTGAAACATTGACCGGTAAAGGTAGAAACATTGTTCATCATGTTATTTATCATTACATTATTCATCCTACTTTTGCACTAATTTTTCATATGACCAAATCTATTGCAAGTAAAGCATCTACCATTGAATTTGTAGGCATTAGGTTGTCTTACCAGAGGATTCTTTCTCTTCTTGGGATTAGGTTTTGCATTGCTTTGTCCAAATTTAGAGGATTCTCCTTTCTCAAATCCAAGTACACGCATGTCCTTTCCATGTCTCTGAATTTACAGCATCTCATCAAGCCTTGCTGAGCTAGCATTGAATTTGTCTTTGTATTCATTTGCAGTAGCAAGTTCATCTCTTAGGGCAACAATCTATCTTTCAAGTTCTTGACCATTATTCCTTGATTATGTTAATCAAGTTTGAACTGATCATTCTCATAGGTAAGCCTAAAACATTCATCTACTCTTTCCTTCAATGATTGAGTCAAATTCCCTTCATTCTTCTTTTGGTCTTCAATCTCCTTAGTCAGCTTCATCACAATGGATTGCATCTCATTCTTCAACACAACATTCTCTTTCTCAAGCTTATCAACTTTGTCCTAAGTCTCCATGCATTGATCTTCTTTCTCCTTCAGCTTGTCCTTCAAATCTATCCTCTTGTCTCTTGAAGTGTTCACTTGATCCTTCAAGTCATTAATGAAGTCTTCAGCTGCATTTAGGTTCTCTTTAAAGAGTTGATCTCATTTGATCTCATTTCTTGCTGTATCAAGATCCTCAAGTGCCACACTAAGCTGTCTCTGAAAACCAAAATTCATTGATTCAATCTCTTTGACCTTCCTCAAGAAGTTAAGCTTCCTCAAAGGAACTATAGGTTAATATATTTTCTTATTTAACTTTAAACCATCAGAAGCATAAGCATGAAAATGAAATGCAGAAACACAAAAAAAACAACCACAAAATCATAACACCAATATTTTTACGTGGAAACCCAAATGGGAAAACCACGGTGGGATTTGAACCCACAATATTATTCCACTATGGCTAATAGAAAAATAATATTATAAAAGGGGAATGCACTTGCATTCAGGCACACTACCTAGAGCTCACTACTCAACACAAAAACATGGCTAGAACCCCAGAGGAAGGCACACTGCCTTACAATTGTATACAAAAGATTACAATAATAAATGAACTGGTAAATAGCATCTGAGTATGCCAGGAATCAGTTTCGGTTAAGTGCAAATGATCCACTATCACTAATCTGCTTATCTGCTCTGCTCTATTATGCTCACCCGATCAACTGAGATAAAAAAATGCGCAAGTGAAACTGCGCTCAAATGCTACAAAAAGGTTTTCCACATCTTCATCATGCCCAAAAACCATTAATCAAATTGGTCTTATATATCCGCATAGACTAAAATCAATTTCCTTCATGTCGACTTCATGAGATAGGAAAATATGAAAAGTGTAGCTGCAAGTCGGCTTCAATCCTTATCAAAACTTTGCACCAGACCTAAAACACATGATCACACATTTCCTATAGGTCTTTCCAATCATCTCGAACACATTACCAATCACTGGAATCACCAAAATTAATTGAGAGAATTCAAATACACGCTACATCAACAAATATGAAGAATATCCCGCTTTGTTGTTCTACCCGATACCAAATCTTCAATCAGGTGCCAAAATCAATACCAGAGGGTTAATTAGCATGATTATTATCTCCAGATACTTTACCAATCAATCCTAATCACTGAACATAAAATCTAGTTCACCGCAAGTGAGATCAACCTCAAGAACTATATACAAAGTGTTATTGGGTAGACTAATTACAAAAGACATTCTCCATATCACCGATTAGCCAAATCTTCATACCGAATCAAGACAAATGATTGAGTTTCCATCAATGACAACTCCTAAGAATCTGCATGTATCGAGCATCACTAGTCTTCACCAAAGCATCACTGGAGTGTCAAATGCCAATAATTTTCAGCCCTTCATAGCAAAAAATGAATTTGTAGTTGTCAATCATGCATGAAGATTATTTTTATGCCAACATTGCAAAATGTGTTTGTTCTTTTTACCATTTGTAAGAAGGCATAAAATCGATAATGCTGTTTGCTTGAAATGAAGAACAAAAAACATCATGTTCTTTTTACCACTTGCAAGACAAAAGTGTGAGTTCTCAATCCCAGAATGACAAATTGATTGTTCCTTTTAAACCTTCAAAATGACAATTGAGTGTTCTTTTTAAACCTTGAAAATGGCAAATTGAGTGTTCTTTTTAAACCAAGATAGCAAAATGTGAAATCGTTCTTTGTCAATCATTCATGAAGGTTCATTTTATGCCAACATCGCAAAATGTGTTTGTTCGTTTTAACCAATATATCAAAGTGATTTTTCTTTGTAACCAAGATAGCAAAATGATGGTTCTTTTTAACCAAGATAGAAAAATGATGGTTCTTTTTAACCAAGATAGAAAAATGTGAATTTGCAATATTTTACACTATACAAATAAAGGTTCTTTTTAAGCCATCATTACAAAATGTGAGTTATCCTGCAAAAACAATTTGTTAATGCTCCTCTTTTAGATCCTGCAATTGCACCTTAGTTAGACAATTCATTAGCAAATAAAATCAAACAAGACAAATTTTATAACTAAACCAAAAACAAAACAAATTTAAAAACTAACAACAACAACAAAATAAAATAAAATAAAATAAACAAAACAAACAAAACTAAAAAAAACTAAAAACTAAAATAAAAAATAAAAATGATTAAAATAAAAAAAAATAAAAAATAAAAAAACAAACAAAAAACTAAGCTAACAAATAAATAATAAAAAAACAAAACAAACAAAACAAAAAAAAGAAAAATTAAAATCTAAATTAAAAAAATACACACAAATCCTAAAAATAAACACAAAATTAAACACTAAAAATGGATTTGTGAAAAGGTTTAGAAGCTTTCAAGTAAATGCAATTTCATAGATGGAAAGCTAAATTTCATGATCGTTTGCCGGCATACGCCAACTCGTGCCAAAGCGGAGCGTTTTAACAAAGTATGGATACTGATCAATGCAAGATGAAGGCCAAGTTTTTTTGATTCACGTCGGGTTTTTCTGATTCACGTCGAGTTCACCAAATGAAACGCTATGAAAATGAGATTAGTAAAATCAATATAAAATCATGTTTAAAGAGAGCTTTCAACCATAAGAACATGCATGAAGACAAATCCATTCAAAGCATAATCAAAGAAGATTAACACAAGAAGCTAGTTAGGAAATAAATAAAACAAAATTACTTCTCCATGATGCTCCCTATGCCATGGCTCTTCCTTGTCCTCCTCTCTAAGGTCCTGCTGCTATGTGAAGTATGTCGTCAACTTGAGCACTAGCACAAATGGATGTCAAATGAAGAATGGGACATGTTTGATTATATGAAGTGTTGAATGCTTGAATCATGTGAATGCAGTATTAATGTTAAATAGCAATTCCAACTAGTGGAAGAGCTAAAACATAATACGAAGACTTCCTACAAAACATTCAAATTCTAAGCAAAGTAACAATGCATGGATAACTCTTGTTATGGTGCAGGAGCACCTAGGACTTAGATTGTCTAATTTTTTCAATTTTGGCTTGTACTAACCCTAGCCAAGTCAGTAGTGAATAAGGACTCCAGGAGGGTCCAAGAGTTGTCGTTTTGAGTCAATGTAGGCCTAGGTTGTGTTCATACTTCTTAGGTTTGCATTTTTGTGTAAATAGTGAGTTTGAGTAGGTAATTGACCTTTTTGATGGTCAAAAGTGTCAAAACTTGGTACAGGCATTAGGGCGGGTTAAATTGGTATTAGGAAAGTTTTAAAAGTAATTTGTGATGACTTGGAATAGGTCTTGTAGGTTGGAAAGATCAAAAGTGCAAAAGTTGCAAAGTTGCAAAAAGTTGTCATGACAACTTTTGTCCTGAAATGGTTAGCGATGGAGTTAGGGATTGTTCAATGCCCTAGGATGACTCCACATGTAGGAAAGCTATAAGAACCCTCTCTTTCACGATTACCAAGGTTGGTGAATGTGTTTTGCAAGCTTAACAATTTGAAACTACTCATTTTCAGACTAGTTGGCAACGTTTTGGCTTGATTTTACTCATTTTGTAATTAAAGATGGATTGAATCAATTGATACAACAATGGATTGAATTTCTCTTGTGTGTTATTGTGTTATTGGTTCAATTTAGAGCTTTGTAGGTACTATTCATTAGTGTTTTCTTGCTTTAGTTTGCAAGCAACCAATTTTGGCTTGTATATAGCAGTTTTCTTGTAAATATGGTTGCCCCATGAGTTCCAAACTTTTTGCCATCATGGCTTGTTGGGACATGATGGGAAACCACCTGTATAGTGTACATATGTAGGTGCAAGTGCTGGAGAAGAGCTTTGATATGACTATCACCTTATACTAGGTGAGTCTAAGAGCAACCCGGCTAGAGGAAATAAGGTGAAAATGAAGTGCCAAGTGCAGGGGTGGATGTCAAATCACTTTCTAAGTTTTTGAAGGGGCCCAAGGAGTTTGGATAAAGTTCCCAATGCAAGGAGTCTTGAAGAGGTCATTTAATGCACAAACCCCAACTTGACCGATCACTGCCACCTAGAAGGCCTAGAAACCCTCCAAAACCCTCATTTTTGGGTTAGCACATTGAATGGTGGAAGCTAAAACCACAAAAATATATTGAGGTTAGGTGATTAATTTAAGGAAATCCAAAGTTGTTTGGGGGTTTTTTGGACTATTTTCACTCAAGCCCTAAAAAACCGGTTTTGGGAGGCCTAATTGGGCTAATTCCTTGTAGCCCTTTTCTAGGCAAGAATTTGGAATCGGTAAGAAAACTATTATTTGCAAACCTAAAATGGACCCTAAATGCATCCAAAACATGAATGAAGACACCTCCACACCTCTGCAACATCTCACAATGATAGGAGGTCAATTTGACAACTTGAAGCCAAGAAGCCATAATTGAGTACATGGGAAGCATTGTGAATTGGTAGGGTTCCTAGTCAAAACACTTGAAGAAAAACACCTTAAAGAGATCAAGAATCAAGCCCTAGAAGAGATTCAGGACTTTGAAGGTCTAGAGAGCAACTAGGCCTGGTGAGTTGGTGCAATTGAGCAATGCCAGCTAGGTGAAGTTTTGAGAGAAAACTAGGTGAACCCCATCAAATTGGTATCAGAGCCTATAAGATTTGGGCTAGGTGAGTAGATGTCCTTAGTGGAATCTATAGGAGACAACAACATGGTGACCAATGCAGAGTTGACAAAGTAAGTGGATGACTAGGAGGAAGAGAATAGACTCCTGAAGGAGAAGTTACTATAATTGGAGAGTAAGCTTGGAGATGTAGAAACCAAGGTAGATGAAGTGTTGGTAAAAGTAGAAGGAGTAGAAGGGAAGGGTAAAGAAGTGGAAAAGATAGACAAGATACCTGAACCTGATCCTATCCTAGAGAAAGAACCTTTTTTGAAGGTATTGAAGGCCTTGAGTGACAAATCACTGGAAGGATTTCCATTGTGTTGAAATTTGGCGACTGATCAGCAAAGTACTGTACACTCAGCATGTATCCTCGCCGGGGTCCGGGGCCGGGCCGGGCCCCGGGTAGGGGTTCGGGGGCGATAGCCCCCGAGAAATTTTTTTTTGTCATTTTTGTTGATGAAAACCGACATTGTAATAAAACCCTAAAAAAGGCCGACTTTGTTTATTGCCCTAAAAACGCATGTTATAAGCATCTGGGATGCTTAAGGCATTGTAAGGTTGATGTACTATTTTTGTTGGATAATAAGAAAGATTGGACGACTGTGTATGGTGGACGTAACCCATTCTGGGTGAACCACGTTAAATATCTGTGTTATCTGTGTCCTATTTTTATTTCTTTATCTTTTGTATTTAAATCTGCATATAATTGTTAGTTCATATTTGCTTCGGATCTGCTTGAAACCCTAACAATTGGTATCAGAGCGAGGTTTTCTGTAAATTGGTAGGACTTTCAGATTTGAGTGGGAGCAATGGAGGATTCGAAATTCAAGGTCGAAAAGTTTAACAGCCAGAATTATCAGTTATGGAAAATGCAGATGGAGGATTACCTGTATCAAAAGGATTTGTGGTGGCCATTGGAAGGAAAGGCAAAGAAACCGACCACAATATCAGATGAAGAGTGGGACATTTTAGATAGAAAGGCATTAGGATCCATTCGATTGTGCCTTGCGTCATCTATAGCATTCAATATAACAGAAGCAAAAATGACTGTAGATTTGATGGCAACATTGGCTAAGCTGTATGAGAAACCCTCGGCTTCGAATAAGGTATTTCTTATGAAGCATTTGTTTAATTTGAAAATGAGTGAGGGAGGATCTGTAGCGGAGCACTTAAATGAATTTAATACAATTACCAGTCAATTGTCTTCGGTAAAAATTACCTTTGCAGAAGAGGTTAGGGCTCTCTTGATTTTATGTTCTTTGCCAGAAAGCTGAAATAGCTTGGTTATGGCTGTAAGTAACTCTGTCTCTGGTAAAAATACTTTGGTATTTGATGATATTGTTGGTGTTATCCTAAGCGAGGAAATGCGAAGGAAAAGCACAGGTGAGACTCCAACATCATCGGGTAGTGTTTTGAATGTGGAGAATAGAGGAAGATCAAAGGAAAGAGGAAAAGGCCCTAGGAATGAGAAGTCACGAGGGAAGTCAAAGAAAGGACGCTCTCAATCTAGAGGAAAGAAAGATTGCTGGTACTGCGGAAAGCCTGGTCATCTAAAGAAAGACTGTTGGTTTCGGAAAAACAAAGAAGGAGACAAAAATGAAAATGACAGTAAGGAAGCTAATATTGCAAGTAATACTTTACAAGATGCTTTAATCTTATGTTTGGATAATGTTAATGATTCCTGGGTAATAGATTCTGGGGCTTCATTTCATGCTACACCCCATAGAAAATATTTTCTAGATTATGTTCAAGGTGATTTTGGACAGGTATATTTGGGTGATGATGAGCCCTGTCAAATTGTTGGAAAAGAAAAGATAAAGATCAAGTTGCAGAATGGTAATGACTGGTTTCTGCAGGAGGTAAGACATGTTCCTAATTTAAGAAGAAATTTAATTTCTGCAGGGCAACTAGGTAGTGAAGGTTGCATAGTTACCTTCTCAGATAGTATGTGGAAGGTCACTAAAGGATCATTAGTAGTAGCTAAAGGTGTGAAGGTAGGCACATTATATCTGTGTACTGGTAACACTTACTCTACCTTAGCTGCTACAGATAAAGTTACTGCAGGGACAACAACAATAAATGTTGCAAGAACAGATTTGATAATGTGGCACCATAGACTTGGGCACATGAGTGAGAAAGGGATGAAAATCCTTCACTCCAAAAATCTATTGCCAGGACTAAAGAAGATTGATTTAGAGTTCTGTGAAAACTGTGTTTATGGTAAACAGAAAAGAGTCAGATTTCTCAAGGTTGTGAAAGAGAAGAAGAGTGAGAAGTTAGAGTTTGTACATTCAGATGTATGGGGACCGGCTCAGGTATCATCTCTTGGTGGCTCTTGTTATTATGTTATTTTTATTGATGACTCAACCAGAAAAACATGGGTATATTTCCTAAAACAAAAATCAGATGTTTTTGAAACTTTTAAGAAATGGAAAGTTTTGGTTGAGAATGAGACAGGAAAAAAGTTGAAGTGTCTCAGATCGGATAATGGAGGTGAGTATTGCAGCAAAGCATTTGAAGATTACTGTTCCTTAAATGGGATTCGAAAGCAGAAGACAGTTCCAGGAACTCCAGAGGAAAATGGTGTGTCAGAGAGAATGAATAGGACCATCATGGAACGTGCGAGGAGCATGAGATTGCATGCTGGATTGCCCTTACATTTTTGGGCAGATGCTATACATACTGCTGTCTATTTGATAAATAGAGGACCTTCAACCCCTTTGGATGGTGGTATTCCAGAGGAGGCATGGACTGGTAAAAAGGTAAATTATTCTTTTCTAAAAACTTTTAGTTGCGAAGCTTTTGTCCATGTTGATAAAGAAAACAGAACCAAGCTTGATGCTAAATCTCAGAAATGTACCTTCATTGGATATGGGATAGATGAATATGGCTATCGGTTATGGGATTTTGAAAATAAGAAAATAATTAGAAGTAGAGATGTTATATTCAATGAGAAGGTTATGTATAAAGAATAGATGCAGGAAAAGAAGCATGAAGAGGACAAAGAAGAATATGTGGTGTTGGATGAGATTCCTGAAAATGAAATGCCACAGGTACCTGATGCTCAGCAACAACAGATTGTCCCACAAACTCCTGCAAGTGTTAGACGTTCTACGAGGACAAGTAGACCCCCTGAAATATTTTCTCCTTCTTTGTATTCTATTTTATTAATGGATTCTGGTGAACTAGAAGAATATGAAGAAGCAATGCAGGTGGATGCCAAACAACAGTGGCAACTAGGCATGAAAGAGGAGATGGACTTCTTGATGAAAAATAAGACTTGGGACTTAGTCCCTTTACCTGTAGAAAAAAGAGCCTTGCCTAACAAATGGGTTTATCGGGTGAAGGAGGAGGTAGGAGGTCAGAAAAGATATAAGGCCAAACTTGTGGTAAAAGGTTTTGCATAGAAAAAGGGTATAGATTATGATGAAATATTTTCTCCAGTTGTAAAAATGACTTCAATTAGAACTGTACTTAGTCTTGTGGCTGCAGATGATTTACATCTTGAACAATTAGATGTCAAAATAGCTTTTCTTCATGGAGATTTGGAGGAGGAAATTTACATGTTGCAACCACAGGGATATGAGGTCAAAGGTAAGGAGAACTTGGTGTGCAGGTTGAAGAAAAGTCTGTATGGCCTAAAGCAAGCACCCCGACAATGGTATTTAAAATTTGATAGTTTCATGGCTGAACACGATTATCATAGATGTCATTCTGATCATTGTGTATATTTTAAGAGATTTGATAATGGCAGTTATATTATCCTGTTTCTTTATGCTGATGACATGCTTGTTGCTGGGTCTAACATGCAACATATAAATGATCTTAAATAGAAATTAGCCAGGTTATTTGCTATGAAGGATTTGGGTGCAGCTAAGAAAATTCTCGGTATGAGGATTACACGGGATAGGAAAAATAGAACCTTGAATTTGTCCCAAAGTGAGTATATAAAGAAGGTGTTGAAAAGATTTAACATGCAGGATGCAAAAGCAGTTAGTACACCTTTGGCTAGTCATTTCAAATTGACTAAGGAGATGTGCCCAAAGGCACAAGAAGAGGTTAATAAAATGTCTAACATCCCGTATTCATCAGCTGTTGGCAGTCTGATGTATGCAATGGTATGCACAAGGCTAGATATTGCACATGCAGTGGGAGTTGTGAGCAGGTTTATGAGTAATTCGGGTATGGAACATTGGAATGCTGTGAAATGGATTCTTCGGTATTTGAAAGGAACTACTACGAAGGCATTATGTTTCAAAGGATCTAATGCTGCTCCAAGTGGATTTGTTGACTCTGATCTGGCGGGTGATATTGATTCACGGAGGAGTACTACAGGGTATGTTTTTACTATAGGGGGAACTGCAGTCAGTTGGATTTCTAGGCTGCAAAAAGTTGTTGCACTTTCAACCACTGAAGCTGAGTATGTTGCTGCTACAGAAGCCAGCAAAGAGATGATTTGGTTGCAATGTTTTATGAAGGAATTGGGTCAGACACAAGAGGATAGCCCATTGTATACTGATAGCCAGAGTGCCATTCATCTTGCGAAGAACTCTGCTTTTCATTCAAGGACAAAGCACATTCAGCTCAGGTACCACTTCATCCGGACTATTTTGGAGGAGGGTCAGTTACGGCTTGAGAAGATTCACACAAGTGAGAATCCTGCCGATATGTTCACAAAGGCAGTTCCACAGAGAAGCTGATTTCTTCATCAGTTTCTGTTGGTCTTCTTGATTGATAATTGTGGAATTTATACCAGTCAAGTCCTAGTGTTTTATCCAGCGGATGTTGCATGTACAATGGTGTCGTGTAGTATCAGTCTCCAAGTGAGAGATTGTTTGGTGTGGAGCCTGATCAGTCTCCAAGTGGGAGATTTTTGAAATGTGGTGACTGATCAGCAAAGTACTGTACACTTAGCATGTATCCTCGCCGGGGTCCGGGGCCGGGGTTCGGGGGCGGCAGCCCCCGAGAAATTTTTTTTTGTCATTTTTTGTTGATGAAAACCGACATTGTAATAAAACCCTAAAAAAGGCCGACTTTGTTTGTTGCCCTAAAAATGCATGTTATAAGCAGCTGGGATGCTTAAGGCATTGTAAGGTTGATGTACTATTTTTGCTAGATAATAAGAAAGATTGGACGACTGTGTATGGTGGACGTAACCCATTCTGGGTGAACCACATTAAATATATGTGTTATCTGTGTCCTGTTTTTATTTCTTTATCTTTTGTATTTAAATCTGCATATAATTGTTAGTTCATATTTGCTTCGGATCTACTTGAAACCCTAACACATTGTTCACTGGTAAGATGGAGGCAAAAGTGGTCCTAGAATGGATAAAAGGCATGGAGAACCATTTTGAATGTGAAGGCATAACTGAAGCCCAGAGAGTCAAGCTATCCAAGTCAAGGATGAGAGGAGTTGCTCTCACATGGTGGAAATTTGTGCAAGATGAAAAGAAGAAAATGGGCAAATCACCCATCTCTTCTTGGAAAGGGATGTTAGTCAAAATCAAAGAAGTCTATCTCCCTGATGACTATGAAATGCAAATTCAAAGGAAGAGACAAAACTTAAGACAAAAAGATCTTGATGTCAGTAGCTATATGGAGGAGTTTCACAAACTTAGCCTTAGATCAAATGTGGTGGAAGAAGAGATTCTCAAGGTTGCTAGGTACCTAAATGGCCTACGGTGGAACATCCAAAAAGAAATCAGTCTAATGAGCCCAAAAATAGTCCATCAAACCTATCAACTTTCCCTTAAGATGGAGGAAAAACTGAAAAAGAAGACATGACTCAAGCAACAATAGGGGCATGGGTAGAGGAAAAGACAATAGAAGCCATAGAGGAGGATTTGGAGGAAGAAGTTCTGAACAAAGAACACAAGGAGAGTCTAAACTTGCTGAGCAACAAGATAGTGGCAGCAGTAAAGGAGGATTCAATAGAGGAAGGGGATCCAATAGTGGTTTCAGAGGAAGATCTAGTGGCCAAGGTAGAGGTTCCTCATACTTTTCAACATTGAAGTGTTACCATTGTAACCAATTTGGTCATCCAGCATATAGGTGTCCAGAGAAGGGATCATCAACACATGGTGGTGAAAGAAGAGTGAGCTATCTTCAAGAAGAGTCTTCAAGAAGGAAGACTTCAAAGGTTGCCTTAGAGTCAGAGGTAGGTGACAAATTGATGATAAGGAGGACATTGATCAAAGAACCAGTCAGAGAAGAGCCAAGCCAAAGAGGTCTTTATTTAGGATCAAATGCAAAATTATGGACAAAGTGTGCAAAGCATTGATTCAGGGTTTACAGACAACATTGTGTCAGAAGAGGCAGTGAGTAAACTTAAATTGCAAAGGATACCTCACAACAATCCCTATAAAGTCACTTGGTTGAACAAAGGCCAACATGTCCTAGTCATAGAGCAAGCATGGGTGGATTTTACCATTGGAAGGTATAAGGACAAGGTGTTATGTGATATCCTACCCATGGATGCATGCCATCTTCTATTGGGAAGACCATGGCAATTTGATAGACAAGCTATCCATTATGGAGCCAAGAATGCATACTCATTCAAGAAAGATGGAGTCACATTCAAGATTCAGTCTATCCTTGAGGAAGGAGAAAAGAGGGTAGCAGGTCTTAATGTTCTTTTGGTGAGTGAAAAATAGTTCTTAAAGACACTCAAGGAAGGTGAAGGTATAGGGTTTGCAATTGTGATGAAGCCCAAAGAAGAAGACAAGAAAGAGCAGTAAGCTTTGCCAATAGAGGTGCAAGGTTTGTTGAAGACATTCAAAGGCATAGTAAGTGAAGGACAACCAACCACCTTAACTCCTAAAAGAACCATAAGCCATCAAATAGACTTCATTCTCAGAGCATCCTTTCCTAATAAGGTAGCCTATAAAATGACTCCTCAACAAAACGTTGAAATTGCCAAGCAAATACAAGAGCTCTTAGACCAAGGCCTGATCGGGAAAAGTATTAGCCCTTGTGCTGTCCCTATCATGTTAGCACCAAAAAAAGGTGGTACTTGGAGATTGTGTACTGATTCTAGAGCTGTAAATAGGATCACCATAAGATATAGGCTCCCTATTTCCTAGAATAGAAGACCTAATTGATTGTGTAGGGGAAGCCAAGTACTTTACCAAGATTGAACTTAATAGTGGCTATCATCAAATTAGGATTAAGGAGGGTGATGAATGGAAAACTGCATTTAAGACTATTGAGGGTCTTTATGAGTGGCTTGTAATGCCATTTGGCTTATCCAATGCTCCAAGCACTTTCATGAGACTCATGAATGAGGTGATAAAGGACTTCATAGGTAAATTTGTGGTAGTATATCTTGATGATATTCTCATTTTCAATAAAGATAGGGCAGATCACATTAATCATTTGCAAGATGTATTACAAAGATTGTATGATGAAAAGCTAACCATGAATTTGGATAAGTGTGAGTTTGTCAAGTAGGAGCTGGTTTACCTTGGGTTTGTGTTGTCTCAAGGAAACCTCAATATGGATCCAAGCAAGGTTGAAGCCATTGTAAATTGGCCTAGTCCTAAGACAACAACAGAGGTGAGAAGCTTCTATGGACTACCTCAGTACTATAGGAAGTTCATTAGGCAATTCAGTGCTATATGTGCACCAATGCTAGATACCATTAGAGGTGGAGTAAAGGAAAAGTTTCAACGGGGTGAAGAAGCAAACAAAGGTTTTGAAACCTTGAAGGAAAAGATAGCTACCCAACTGGTGCTAGTGTTGCCTAGTTTTGAGAAACTTTTCATTGTAGAATGTGATGCAAGCAATGTTGCAGTAGGTGCTGTCCTAAGCCAAGAAGAAAGACCAATAACTTTCCATAGTGAGAAGCTAAGTGATGCCAAGAGGAAGTACTCCTCTTATGATCTTAAGTTGTATGCTTTAGTGTAGGCATTGAGGAAATGGAGACACTACCTCCTCCCTAAAGAATTTGTGGTCTATACGGATAACCAAGCATTGAGTTTCCTAAACTCACAAGATAAAATCAGTCATTAACACATGAAATGGGTGGAGTATACGCAGGCCTATACATTCACCATTATGCACAAGAAAGGGCAGTTAAATCGGGTAGCTGATGCATTGAGTAGAAGACTTTTGACAGTCCAAGAAATCCAATTGAGAAGCATAGGTGTGAACAGTTTTAGAGACTTGTACCCAGAGGATGAAGACTTATCAAATGCCTACAAGGTGTGTAAGGAGTATCAAAATCACTTCCATACTGAGTATTCTGATTTTACTTTGCAGAATGAACTATTGTTCAAAGGTGGGCGACTTTGTGTGCCTAGAGGCTCAATGAGAGAAAACCTTATTCAAGAGAAGCATAATGGCAGTCTTAGTGGACATTTTGGAGTCAATAAGACTCAAGAGTTGGTTCAAAGATACTATTATTGGCCAAGGATCAATCAAGATGTGAAGAAATATGTGGGGACTTGCTTCAGATAGGGACTTGCTTCAGATGCCAAGGTTTACCCATGAGCATTGTTTCAGATAGGGACTCAAAGTTCATGAGTCACTTTTGGAAGACACTATGGAAAAATCGTGGCACCAACCTCTCTTTTGGATCAACCTACCATCCTTAAACAGATGGGCAGACTGAAGTGGTGAATAGAAGCTTGGGAAACTTGTTGAGGTGCCTTACTAAGGAATATGGTCAAACATGGGATCAAGTACTCTCACAAGGTGAATATGCATATAATAACACCATAAATAGGACTACTGGCAAGAGCCCTTTTGAAGTGGTCTATGGTGTGCACCCAAGAGGCATTTTGGAGCTAAGAGACTTAGGAAGTGCAGCAGCAAGAAGTGGATATGCAAAGGACTTTTCTCAATCAATGAAGGAGGTCAATGAATCAATTAAACAAGCATTAATGGAGAACACAAGCAAACTCAAACAAAAAGTTGATGAAAAGAGGAAAAACCTACAATTTAAAGTGGGAGATCTTGTCATGGTGCACTTAAACAAAGAAAGGCTATAGAAAGGAGTGCCAAACAAGTTGCAAATGAGAAGGATAGGTCCATGTGCCATTCTAGCCAAGTATGGAGAAAATGCGTACAAGGTGGATCTACCTAGTGACATAGGCTTGTCACCGGTTTTCAATATAGTAGACTTAGTTGCATACAAGGGACCGGTTCAAGGTGCAAATTGTAGTCACTTAGAGGTTTCAAATGATGTGAACAACCTTCATTTACCAGCCAAACCAAATCCAAAGGCTGAGAAGGTGTTGAGTTAAAGGATTGCCAAGAAGACAAGGCATCAAGTCTATTGGGAGCACCTAATCAAATGGGAGGGTATGGGTGATGTTTAAGCTACATGGGTGATGGAGATAGAGTTTAAGAAGCTTGGAATTGATCAGAATTTGATTCCTAAGAAGGTGACATGATCTTCTTTTTTTTGGGAGAATGGTGCAGGAGCACCTAGGACTTAGATTGTCTAGTTTTTTCAATTTTGGCTTTTAATGACCCTAGCCAAGTTAGTAGTGAATAAGGACTCCAGGAGGGTCCAAGATTTGGTTTTTTGAGTCAATGTAGGCCTAGGTTGTGTTCATACTTATTAGGTTTGCATTTTTGTGTAAATAGTGAGTTTGAGTAGGTAATTGACCTTTTTGATGGCCAAAAGTGTCAAAACTTGGTACAGGCATTAGGGCGGGTTAAATTGGTATTAGGAAAGTTTTAAAAGTAATTTGTGATGACTTGGAATAGGTCTTGTAGGTTGGAAAGACCAAAAGTGCAAAAGTTGCAAAGTTGCAAAAAGTTGTCATGACAACTTTTCAAAGTTGTCATGATAACTTTTGTCCTGAAATGGTTAGCGATGGAGTTAGGGATTGTTCAACTCCCTAGGATGACTCCACACATGGGAAATCTATAAGAACCCTCTCTTGCATGGTTACCAAGGTTGGTGAATGTGTTTTGCAAGCTTAACAATCTGAAACTACTCATTTTCAGACTAGTTGGCAACATTTTGGCTTGATTTTACTCATTTTGTAATTAAAGATGGATTGAATCCATTGAACCAGAAATGGATTGAGTTTCTCTTGTGTTTTATTGTGTTTTTGGTTCAATTTAGAGCTTTGTAGGTGTATATGGTGAAAATGGATAACAATAATAACGATATTGAAAGGCTAAATGAATTCAACCACAAAACCCTAGCCTAACAACAACAAAAATCCACCATAACATATGAAGATTACCTAAGACAATGCAAATCAAATGAAATCACAAAGATTACACCATCACATGTCCAATAGGGTTTGGATCTTCATTCTTCCTATCTCCATTGATCTTGCTTGATATATTTGCTCTCAGATTTTATGTGCACAAGAGCTCAACAAAGAATGGAATGTGGTTGCAAGTAGGATTGCCTATGTTCAAAAGCGTAGTGTAGTCAAGTAGTCAACGGGGGGCTTGATAATGAAGGAAGCATCTCCTTATATAGAAGACACTTTATGAAATGGAGGGATAAGATTGAGAGGTGTAAAAGGAGGTCGGCTATGATTAGAGGGTAGGTAAAAGAAATAATAAAATAATGAAAGGGGTAGGTAGTATATGAATTAAGAGATGAATGACATGTGCCATGGGTAGAAAAGGTTAATGAATTAATTAAATAAATAAAGATTTATTTAATTAATAGAGGAAGTGAGATCGATTAAATAAATACGATATTTATTTAATTTAAGAAAAAGGATAATTTAAATAAATAAATGTATTTATTTAAATGAGAAATAAGGCTAGAAGAGGATAAATGAATTAATTAAATAAATAAAGATTTATTTAATTAATAGAAGAATTAGGCTTAAATAATTAAATAAATAAAGATATTTATTTAATTAGACATGACAATTTTAGGTGTCTACATTTTGCCCCTCTTTGAGACAATGCAGCTTGTCGCGTTGTTTCAAAGAAGATAATATGAACTGATACAAAGTTGCCCCAAGATGGGAATGATATGCCCCCTCGAGAGATTGGATGAAAAAATGTCTGAAAAGATCACAGACAATCTCTCGATAAGAAAGATGGGATAGAATGGACTGACCGGATAAAGTGACAGAGTCACGGGATAATGAAGACTGACTCAGGAAACGAGGGCTAGGGCAGTCTATAAGATAGACCACAAGGGGAAAACATCCTCATTGTCATCCACACATCCAAGAGATCAGAGTGCAGAGCGAGATAGAGCAGCAGCAGTCAGCAGCGATGGCAATGGCTCATAGATTCGATCGTGTTCGTCGATTTTAGAGGCCAGTAGAGGCAGGAGAGCCAGTAAGTACCACAAAACCTCCTTGTACTGTGATGCATTTATTGTTGTCATTAATGCATGCTAGGTAGGGAAATAAATGCACATTAGGTATGTTTGCATCTTCAAGGTTAAATCGACAGTTCTGTGATGAACATATGTTGTTGATTGGATAAACTGCTAAGAGGATACACTCAAGCAGGTCCTCTAGGAAAGACTAGGATAGATCGAGACACTTTGTGATGAACAGTGAGTACCAAGACATAGTACTTTGTGATGAACAGGGAGTACTAAAATATGAGCAGCACTTTGTGATGAACAGTGAGTGCAAATGTGAGCAGCACTTTGTGATGAACAGGGAGTACCACTAGGATTGAGATGATTGATTTGTGTGACTGCAGGAGTATTTGCCTATGCTGGAGTCACGGGAGAGATTCTCATCAACTCAGAGGTTGCGACTTGAGTTGATAGCCGAGGATCAAGCTATGATTGAGGCTATGGGATTGAGACATATTGTGTATGTGCCTGAGTTTCGGGTGATCATGGGATTGCTGACTGCACTGGCGGAGAGGTGGCACTCTGAGACTTGCACTTTTCATTTACTAATGGGGGAGGTGACAGTCACCCTGGAGGATGTACATAGGATTCTGCAGATATCGATCAATGGGAAGTTGATTCCGTACGATCGAGACAGAGATAGGGATGCCCTTAGATGAGTGTTCTAGGATCCGAGACTAGAGATGAGGGTGGGACATGTGGCATGGGATACCATGACATGGATAGGATTAGCACTACCAATAGTGTTGGCAGGAGTTATAAGTGGGTTCCTCTATCTGGATAGGGCGACACGAGGGGTGGCTATAGAGGACACAGGGGCCAAGAGAGATGATCTTGGGGCGGGTCCTTCTAGGGCTTAGACTCCATCGAGGCCAGCTGGCTCTGAGGTAGGGAATTCATCATAGCTGTAGAGGGCTCCCTATATATCAGTATTGTACCATTTTTGTATGATGATGTAGACACCTGCGGGTGATTGTAGCCATATGATTTTGACATCATTGTATCATGACACTTTATATATATATATATATATATATATATATATATATATATATATATATATATATATGAGATGATTCATCTTTGCGGCAGCTATATGCATGTGTACCTATGTGATGAGATGTTTCATGATGTATGTTTTATGTGATGCTTATGATATGGATGCAAATATGTACATAATGAAATGCAACATTTTTGTTCTTTTATGTTTTATATGTTATGCATATGCAAATGTGAATGTATGAAATGCAGATGAATATGATAATGCAGATGTAAATTGTGCTAACATGTGTTGTGTGCAGGATGTGATGCAATTGTGATATCTATATGTATGTATGAAATGCTTATATGTGGTAATGTAGGTGTAGCTACATGAAATGCAAATGTTTTTGGTGTGTCATTATACTCAGTCATGTGATAGTAGGCTACACGGACTCAAGAAGAATGATGGAAGTCAATCAAGAAAGGGGATGGAAGATAGAAGATATGAAAGTGAAAGAGCTTCTTGTGCGTTATCATCATTGAGCTTTATTATGGCAAGTAGGTTATGACAATCGAGGCATATGTTTGACCCAGAAAGTCATTGTACCTGTTTGCATGGAGATAAGACAGTCACAAACAAGGAATGCCCCAATTATTACTAGACTCTCAGTGTCCTCATATCCTTGGACAAGTCATAGCATTACTAAGAGACAATCCACAGATAGCAAAAGAAAATAGGTGACGATACCCCATCCTTGCCTTTCTAGTCAAAGACATCCTGGAGATAAAATCTCTAGTCAGAGACATCCTGGAAAAGCTAAAAGATATGTCACCAAAAGATAAAATCAAAAGAAAACCAAGACTCAACACCAACATCCACTGTAGTCCTCAAATTTAGTGTCTCTTGTCACTTGTATAAGTCTTATTTGATTGTGGTCACAATGTTTACTTTCACAGAAAGGATAGATAACACTGAACCATATGTTGTCTGAGTCTGTTGAAAGATTTGATTTGTTGAAGCCCATTGTTGCTGCTATTTCATCTGAAACTGACGGAATCCATGAAATCGATACTTTATTGCGGAGAAGATGAAACTTTACTGCGGATTTGCGATGCAAATGTTGCTTTATTGTGGATTGTGCATGGATAGACTAAAGGAAGCTGGAAGAAACTGTACTCATCGAAACATGTGATGTTCTCAGTTCCACACCCATCACTAGACATAGGATTTGCCTTAGCCACAGATAGGATTTGATTTATTATGGATGGAAAGGGAGGTTTATTATGAATGGCTAACCAATCTTGGGTAGATCAATAACAAGCCATGATGGGAATGGGTAAGTTTATTATGAACGAATAGGTTGTGAGTGTGTGCAAAGTGAAAGGATGAAAGTGAATCCTGAAGGAGGGAGGAGCAATGTCTCTACACATGGCGCTGGTGACCCAGTTTTCACCATGGTACTTGCCTAGGGTGCCACCGAAGTGGTTTTCACCTTTGGACGAAATTATTTCTCTTTACTTTTTTTGATTTTTCAATGTTTTTTGTGTCACAAGGCGTCTGTTTGCCAGGTTTTCACCTAGTAATGATTTTTTTTGTTTTATAATTTTTTTTTGTATTTTTAAATTTTTTGATTTTTTTTGTATTTTTTAAATTTTTGATTTTTTTGTATTGTGTAGAACCTACGAAGGTGCATGTTGTTGATAGGATCCTCCAAAGGTTCACCTTTTGTAGTTGAGAGCTGATATGCCCCAGATCCATATGCTGCTGTAATGATGTAAGGACCAAGCCAATTTGGTTTGAACTTGCCTTTCTTCTCTCTGTCTTGCTGATTTTTGGGATTTTCTTTGAGAACTAAGTCACCCACCTCAAATGTGCGAGGCTTGACTTTATGATTGTAGCTGCATTGTTCTTTGACTGAATGATATGTAGCTCGAGTGACTGTCTTCCTTGATAAAGGAACTGAGATAGAATTACTAGTGTGTGGACTACACAAGCCCATATGCGTGTCATCTAAAGAGGTTTGGGCACCCCTGATAGCAAAGTCCTTCAAGGAAGCTCCATTAAAGGTCCATGATGTATTGCTAGAAGGGAAAGGATGTTCGAAACAAGTGGATGAGTTATGAAGGCTTATGATTGTGAAAAGAAGTGAAAGTAGGATAGCATGATGGAGACTTAGGATCAACAAGTATGCTTTTTGACTTGAAATTTTAGAACTTTTGCCCCCAGTTATTTTGATATTAGGGGAGATCAACTCTTTCTCTTTTTGCTTCATAGGATTTTTATCCCTGACTTTGATTTTTGTGGAGTCCAGTAGCTTTTGATTTTGATTTGGACTAAAGGACTTTTCTTTAGTTTTGACTTTTAGTTTTTTTTTTCAATGCTTGATTTTTCATCCCTGATAATTAAGGGCTTTTGTAATTCTTGTTGATCCAAGTCTAGGAGCGGACTGGAAATGGAATGAGTGGATGATATGGTAAAGCTATGTGAGTTCTCAAGAGGGCTGGCGATACACTCAATAGATTCTTTGTTGGAACCACTCTTAGGACTTGATATCAAGAGATGCTTGCACCACTAGAGGAGATTTGCATTCAGACTTAGTAGCCACAACACTAGGTGGTTCACACCCAATTTCTTGGCATTTCAAATTGTTTGTAGATTGTTCTTGTCGACTGAATACCTTAGGAGATAGTGGGAGTTGATCAACATGAAAGATATACTCACCGCATCCAAGGTCTTTAATCTTGATCTTTTCTTTCAGCTCTGTTTGTTTTGATGTAGAAGCTTTCAAGGATTCGGGATCCACGTATGATGAAGAAGGAACAGCTTCGTGATTACTGGGAATGATGGTCTCAGTTTTTGATCTCAGGTTATTGCAGTATATGAACGGATTAGGATCACCGTTAACTGTTACCTCCACTCCATTGTGAGGAAACTTAATGCATTGGTGATATGTAGATGGGACGACCCTCATTTCATGAATCCAAGGACGCCCTAGCAATATGTTGTTAGTGAGATCTAGGTCTAGGACTTGAAAAACCACATCCTTCATAACTGGCCCAACTCTGAGAGGTAAGGTGACTGTGCCCTTGTATGAACGCTCTTCATCATCATATGCCTTGATGGTGATTTTGTTTGTAGAATTCACAGCTTTATCAGAATATCCTAATTGTTTAATTGTGCTCAATGTACAAATGTTTAGACCTGCTCCTCCATCTATCAGGACTCATTTGATTCTATGTTTGTGTATGAAGGCTTCAATGTGTAATGGTGCATTATGTGGCTGACTTATGGAGGCCTCATCGGCTTCTGTGAATGTAAGGGAGTGTGGAATGGAAAGGTATTCCACCATGGCTTGAAACTGGTCCACGTTCAGATCAATAGGAATGGCAGTGTCTCTCAAGATTTTGTCAAGAATGGCTTTATGTGTGGGGGATATGCGTAAGAGCTCAAGGATGGAGATGAACGTGGGTGTCTTCCCTAACTATTCTACAAGGTTGTACTTAGGCTTAGTTGATGAAGAAGCAGTGTTCTTGGCTAGAGAACCTTGCAAAATGATTTTACCTCGATAGGTTGTAACATGACAGTCAGAGGTAGGTTCGGAAGAAGATCCAACACCTTTTAGGACAATCTTGGGTCTCCGGGTAGAATTCTTAGGGTTTTTGTCCTTGATGATAATGGTAGAGACGTAATTGTCCATTGAAATGTGATTGATAGTTGAATCATAGTTATAGGTTGCTCTGGTATAGTTGGTTTGGTCATCTATGGCTTTAGCTTTTCCCTTGTCATGCTTTGGGAATGGTTCCTTAAACATCTCATGTTCTTGATTGGATGAGTGCCCTTCAATCTCAATGTCACCCCTATCAATGAGATCTTGTATGATGTTCTTCAGTCGATGACAATTTCCTATCTTATGACCCTTGCTCTTATGAAATTCACAATATTCATCATCATTCCACCAATTTGGTTTGACCTTTGGCTCATATGGAGGAAAATCTAGAATAGTGATTACCTTGTTTGCCACTAGCTTTTTGAAAACTGACTCAAGTGGTTCTCCCAATGGGGTGTACTTCCTTCATGATCTGGAAGTTGTTTGAGTATTCACTTGATTGTTTGTAGAACTTGATCCCGAAAAAATGAATTTGGGTCACACTATGTTGGCATCAACAACACCATCATTGATTGTGTTCTTGTTTTTATTCCAAAATCTTTGCTTGTCTTTTCCTTTAAAGTCATCTTTGTTTTCCTTGAATATCTTAATAACTCCTTGTTCAATTAGGACCTTCTCTATTGCTAAGCCTTTTTCAATGACGTCCTTGAAGGTGGACAAACAATCTTTCCTTAGATCATAGCCAATGTCTTTGTTAACATTCTAGGTGAACATTTCTACCATTTGTTTTTGTGGAATTTCACAAGAGCATCTGCTAGCTAGATTCCTCCATCTTTGTAAAAATGATGAAAAAGACTCTCCATCTTTTTGCTTGGTGTTGCACAAAGTAGTGACTGATATGTCTGTCTCTATGTTGTAGGAGAAATGTTGGATAAATGCCTCTACTAAGTCACCCCATGACTTAATACCAGGTGGGAGTTGGGAGAACCATTCCATAGCTTGATCACCTAGGCTTTGTGGGAATAATCTCATCAAATATGTCTCTTCTACTGCTACCTCAATGCAAGCTGTGAAAAACTGTCTTATGTGTGCCTTAGGATCCCCTTTTCCTCTATACTTATCAAACTTAGGCGTCACAAAGTGTGTAGGAAATGGAGGCATTGGAATGCTTTTGTCAAATGGATAGGGACATATGTCTCTCATTGTGCATGTTGGCTTTGGTGTATTTATGTCCTCCATTTTCTTTTGTAAGTCCTTTATTTGTTGCTCCAAATTGCTCTTAGGTGGAGATCGACTTCTTGGACCATACCCCATGCTTGAGGCACCAATTGGAGGAGGAGCATGTTGCATATATGGATGATATTGATCATACACATGTTCATATGGAGGAGGTCTATAGTGATGCTACGTATATGGACCACTTGGTATAGATTCATGTTGAGGAATGAAATATCTATATTGTCCATGTATACCATACTCTACAGGCATGTCATGTTCTAATGTGTTGCCCCCAAATTTGACATGGGGTTTCCTTGTGTCCAAATTTTTAGCATGCCTTTGAATATCCAATTGCTTTGGTGGTTGATCCTTAGCATTGGTATGTGATTGAGCATATCTTTTTGCATAAGACTTCCATAATGGTCTGCGAAGGTGAGTATCATATGCTTGACCATGTGTATGTGGGACCTCTAGTTTTTGAAACAAAGATGATGGTGATTTAGGCACCATATGTGGTCCTCTATTGCCTCCACTATTAGGTCTCCTTTGATCCATGTTGGAGTGAGGTTGTTGCAAAGGTTGATTTTCCATTATTTGAGACATGTCAAAATCATGAGGTATCTTGGCTCCACTTTGTGCCATCATTTGTAAGAAGTATTGTCTATCCCTCCTCATTATTTCCTCAACCAATCGATTGAAATGGGGATCTATAATGGATTCTTCCACATCTACTGAATGTACTGAAAAGTTGTCCATATCATCATTGTGTGTATCATTGTTTTTTGTAGTGTCCATGTTCTCAACATTTGGAATGTTTCTATAGGCATCCATGTCAGGTAATGTAGTATGATCAGAATTGAAAAAGATATCATTGTCATACTCATAAGAACTCATGTTTGCGGACTCTTGAGCCTCTTTAGTTTCTCTCCTAGATTTTTGAAGACGGGTTTCAACCATGAACTAGGTATTGACCGAGATGTGTGAGACTAGATGAAAAATGGAAAAAGTATGGAAGACCAAGAGTTGGATGGAGTGTAAATGAATCTGAGGTGTACTTGCAATGTCCAAAGTGTAAGACCAAGTATGTATGTAGTAGAGTAGGTGTGACTTCCAAAGAGAGGATAGTTTCTCTTGATGAGGTAAGTTGACCTTGACTCTAAGTAAGACCCAATGAGACCCAAAGGTGATAGACCTTGATGAGGGACCACTTAGCAAAATGTTGTTGTATGTAGTGTGTTGACAAAGTATGATGAGGACAAGCAAGTGACCTTTTGACTCAAGTTTAGACAAATGTAAATTTATTGCAAGATCTAAAGCAATGATGGACTTTGTGAGACCCAAAGACAAGTTGAATGCTAGATGAAAACCTGGAGAAACAACCTAGGAAGCTCAAGAATTCCGAAACTGATTGCTCTTGTTTGCTGGACTGTAAAATTTTTCCAATTTGTGAAGTTGTTGGTTGTGACCAAATCTGAATGTTTGACTATTTTTCGTGATAAGAGGACACAATGTTGATGAGGACTCAATGTTTGCAAGTGTTTAGATTGACAATGACTCCAAAAAAAGTGTGTTGTTTGATGTAAAATTGTTTTGCATACACTTGAAGACACAAAAGACACAATGTTTTACTGTTTGGTCTTGAATGTTTGAATGTTTAAAATAAGTCAAGCACAATTCTTATGGCTAGCCAAGACAATAGTTGTTGATCCCACATGAGGTTTTACCCCCGAGGCTACGCTATTCAGAGTGGATACTTAGATGCTTTACCTCACTGGCTCCACCCTCGGCACTCACTTCTCGGGTCAGCCAAGCATTAGTCCCCACGAAAACTCCCCGTGGCGAATTTTGTATCTCTACTAAGAACCGTATGTGTGTGGGCTGCTACCAGAGGTCCGACCTCTTGCCCCAACAACTAGAAGGATTTGGGTTTCTAAAATAAAAAGGTGCTAGTAAGGGCATCCGCTCGTGTGGCCATACATGTGACACTTTCAGCCCTGTAAATACAGAAGGCTCCCAGCCGGTAGGGGTTACGCCCTACAACTGATCAAATAAATTTGATCAAACGAGTTTATGGGGAGACATAGTGTCGGTATGAACTAATCAGCACACGTTATTCATAGTTTTCACCATGAATACAGTTATTTATAGTGGTTTGGAAGAAGATGGCTTTTCTTTTGCTACCACTTGGGTCGTTCTCTTCTCACTAGTAGTCGTAATGACCACATGGGAAGACATGCCCTCTAAAGATTAAACAAAAAGAGCCTATTGCTCAAGACACAAAAGACAATGATTCAATTTTAGTGCACCAATTGAAGTGTTTGCTAGTCTATGAAAACAAGGCACACAATAAAAATCCAAAAACCCTTGTCAAGGACCTGCAACAAAGATTTATTAGTGGTTTGGATTGTTTCAAATGATCACCCCTTCCTGCAAGCACACAAGTTAGGTAAATTTTAGATCCAAAAGACTTTGTGAAATAGGGGCCTTCAACAATGCGTTTTGTTGACCAATTCAAAGATCTAATTCATCATAAAAAAAGACCACCTATAAAATTTCAAGAGATTTCTAGAAATGTAAGAAAATCCAAAAAAATTGCTAATTTGCTCCAAAAATTAATTTTTTTTATGAAAAATCATAAAAAATTCATATAAAATGCAAAATCGATCCAAAAAATCTAAAATTTTTACTGGAGAGTTCTGACGGTCTTCCAAACCTGCATAAAAAAAATTTTGTACAAAAAATTTGATGCCAAAATTCGAAGCCGTTTGTGAGATTTGATCAAAATAAGGAAAAACCCTAATTTTTAAAGATCCAATTTTTAGGGAAATATTTTGCATCAAAATTAAAATCACAAAGAACAGATCCTGTGTATAATTCTGAGTGATTTCCAAAAATGTAAGAAAATCCAAAAAATTCTCTCATTGGCTCTCAAAATTAATTTTTTATGAAAAATCATAAAAAATTCATAGAAAATGAAAATGTGCTCCAAAAATTCTGAATTTTGTATTGAGAGCTCCTGATACTTTCTTCAACCTGCAAAAAAAATTTGGTGCAAAATTTCCAAGCCGTTTGTGAGATATGATCAAATCTCTCCAAGATCTTGATTTTGTGTCCAAAACCCTAGCTGCACAAGATTATTCTCCAAATTGTTTTGCAAAACAACAATATAGGGTTAGAAAAATATGCAAAAAACACAGATCTAACAAAAATACATGTCCGACGGGGCGTGCCAAAATGTTTATGGTGAAAATGGATAACAATAATAACGACATTGAAAGGCTAAATGAATTCAACCACAAAACCCTAGCCTAACAACAACAAAAATCCACCATAACATATGAAGATTACCTAAGACAATGCAAATCAAATGAAATCACAAAGATTACACCATCACATGTCCAATAGGGTTTGGATCTTCATTGTTCCTATCTCCATTGATCTTGCTTGATATATTTGCTCTCAGATTTTATGTGCACAAGAGCTCAACAAAGAACAGAATATGGTTGCAAGTAGGATCACCTATGTTCAAAAGCGTAGTGTAGTCAAGTAGTCAACGACGGGCTTGATAATGAAGGAAGCATCTCCTCATATAGAAGACACTATATGAAATGGAGGGATAAGATTGAGAGGTGTAAAAGGAGGTCAGCTATGATTAGAGGGTAGGTAAAAGAAATAATAAAATAATGAAAGGGGTAGGTAGTGTATGAATTAAGAGATGAATGACATGTGTCATGGGTAGAAAAGGTTAATGAATTAATTAAATAAATAAAGATTTATTTAATTAATAGAGGAAGTGAGATCAATTAAATAAATACGATATTTATTTAATTTAAGAAAAAGGATAATTTAAATAAATAAATGTATTTATTTAAATGAGAAATAAGGCTAGAAGAGGATAAATGAATTAATTAAATAAATAAAGATTTATTTAATTAATAGAAAAATTAGGCTTAAATAATTAAATAAATAAAGATATTTATTTAATTAGACATAACAATTTTAGGTGTCTACAGTAGGTATTGTTCATTAGTGTTTTCTTGCTTTAGTTTGCAAGTAGCCAGTTTTGGCTTGTATATAGCAGTTTTCTTGTAAATATGGTTGCCCCATGAGTTCCACACTTGCTTCCATCATGGATTGTTTGGAAATGATGGGAAACCATTTGTACATTGTACATATGCAGGTGCAAGTGCTGGAGAATAGATTTGATATGACTGTCACCTTATTCTAGGCAAGTCTAGGAGCAACCCGACTAGAGGAAATAAGGTGACAATGAAGTGCCAAGTGCAGGGGTGGATGTCAAATCACTTTCTAAGTTTTTGAAGGGGTCAAAGGAGTTGGGAAAGAGTTTCCAATGCAAGGAGGAGTCTTGAAGAGGTCATTTAATGCACAAACCCCAACTTGACCTGTCACTGCCACCTAGAAGGCCTAGAAACCCTCCAAAACCCTCATTTTGGGGTTAGCACATTGAATGGTGGAACAAGAAGCTAAAAACACAAAAATATATTGATGTTAGGTGAATAGTTGAAGGAAATACAAATTTTTTTGGGGGTCTTTTGGACCCTTTTCACTCAATCCCTAAAAACCGGTTTTAGGAGGCCTAATTGGGCTAATTCCTTGTAGCCCTTTTCTAGGCAAGAATTTGGAACCGGTAAGAAACCTATTGTTTGCAAACCTCAAATGGACCCTAAATGCATCTAAAACATGAATTAAGACACCTCCACACCTCTGCAACATCTCACAATGACACGAGGTCAATTTGACAACTTGAAGCCAAGAAGCCATAATTGAGTACATGGGAAGCACTATGAATTGGTAGGGTTCCTAGCCAAAACACTTGAAGAAAAACACCTTAGAGAGATCAAGAATCAAGCCCTAGAAGAGATTGAGAAGGAGTTTAAGATTTAGAGACCAACTAGGCTTGGTGAGTTGGTGCAATTGAGCAACGCGAGCTAGGTGAAGTGTTGAGAAAACTAGGTGAACCCCATCACGTGACTCCTACCAAATAAGGAATGAGCTCTACTTATAGGAAAAATGGGAAAATGAAGGGTTGAGATTGAATTGATTAGGGAAGGGTTATTATTTCTTGAAGAAGGGTTGATCCTCAATGCATGTGCTCTCCTTTAAGCCAATCACATGTTGAGAAGTGTCAATAAGGGAAGGCTTGAGAGGAGAGGGGGACAAATTATTAATTGCTTGAAGACTTGAAGGAAGCCACTAAAGGCTTAAGAGGAATATAGAAGGAAGCCATTAAAGGCTTGAAGACTTTGAAGGAAACCATTAACGACTTAAGAAGACTTTAGAAGGAAACCATTAAATGCTTAAAGACTTTAAAGGAGGCCATTAAAGACTTGAAGACTCTAGAAGGAAACCATTAAAGGCTTGAAAACTTTGAAGGAAGTCATTGTTAGAGTATTCGGGTATTTACTTGATTAATTAAACAATATTTGTTTAATTATTTAAGTTCCCTTTATCTCTTTTACACTTAAGCTAACTTTAGGTGCATATAATTAATTATTATGTGCAAACCTAGGTTTACCCTTTTAGGGTTTCTTGACCTATTAAAGGTTGAGTTCTTTCTTTTCATTGTATGAAGAAGGATTATTATTGACAATACATTTTTGGAGAATATTGTGCTCTCTCTTTTTGAGCATATTTTTCATGTGTTTTTGTTCCTTCTATGATTTGCTTCCATGCTTCTCCTTGTAACAGGTTTTTCAGCTTGCAGAGATTATTTGGGCTCCTGTGGTGTTGTATTTTCTCAACTCCTATATGGTATCAGAGCTTCAGATCTGCAACTACCTATTCTTGTTTTGAGAATTTTGCATTGGAAGCAGAGCTGGGGTTTTAGGAATTTGTTATGTACCTAGGGTTTGACCTTTTTTCTGAGCACTTTGGGCCTAAACGGACCTCACCATCATGCTCAGAAGGCCCAAAAACCCCTATGGTAATATAAAATTTGACTTATTTTGGTTTATGAGCCTCTAGGAGTATTGTTTTCTTAGATCCAGGTTGTACGACCTTGGCACGCAAATTGAGAATACAATTTCAAGAAAAATAAAAAAATATTTTGCCTTTTTACGACATGCAGGCCTAATTTTGATTATTTAAAAAAAAAAAAATCATCAAAAACAAAAGGCGATTAGGTTTTTTTATAAATTTTTTTTTTGGGGGTTCCCACAGTACGCAGGGTACTGTGGGGCCCCTGCAGGTGTCTCTATGGATTCCTGATGCTGCCCCTACCTTGGGTCCTGTGCCACTATCCTTCAGCTCTTTCCGGCCCTCGCAGCTCCCTGCTGGCCCCCGGCCCCTCTTGGCGCCGGCCTCTGGCTTCCCCGACCCCTGGTCGTCGCTTTGCCGCCACTGGCCTCTCCCCATGGGCAACACCACCGCTAGCCTCCACCCTCCCTGGCTCCCTACCTACCACGCCCCTGACGGACACTGCCCTCCCCGACTGTCATCTTGGTCCCCGGCCGCTGCTTCCCGACCGCCCACCGCCGTGCTCCGCTCCCTACCCGCCACCTGCAGTCGCTGCCGCCGGCCTCCTTGCCACCCAGCACCACCTCCGACCTCCCTCTGGCCACCGGAGCTCTGCCCGACCTTCACCGGAGCGCCACCTGTCCGCCACCAGAGTGTCGTTCTCGGGCCTCCTCCGCCCAAACAACCACCAGACCTCCTTTTTTGTCTCTTTCAGGGGGGGTTTGGTAATTTGGCCATATCTTGGGCATACAGAGTCATTTTTTTCGAAAACAAAAAGGCGTCAAAAACCTGGTTTTGAGCCTGACCTCGTCATGTTGGTAATTTTTTCCAATTTTGCTTTTTGACTGTATTTTTTTTCCAGTCAAAGTGAGGGCTTAATTTTGTACTCTAGGAGACGTAGAATGAGCATCCGAACTCCATTTTTTGAAAACTTTATATTTTCAGAAAGCGTGTGCTGTGTACTTTCCAGCCATATGAGTTTTATTTCTAGATTCTACTCCATGCATATTTTATTCAGTTTTTTGCTTTTCAGCACTCTGGTGGAAATCTTGGTTGTTTCAGGTCCTGGGATCTCTTCTCTGGGTAGGATGTCTCTATTTTGGTTTTCATTTCTATTTCCAGTCTTCTTATCATTGTAGCATTGTATTTATGCAAACACACTGAGATAAAGTGTCATCATGCATTGTTTACTTGGGATCATGCAAATCTTGTGCCTTGTTATACATGCACTGTTGATAAAGTGCCATGAGGGGGTTGATGTTTGCCTGTTGTTTGCCATCTTCCTTTGTCCAGTGAGTGTACCTTCCATGACATTCACCTCATGATGTGTACCAAGTGAGTGTTCCTTCCATGACACCATGTTCTTTTCTCAGCACCTTTGATATTCTTGGTTCTTCGTCATGCAGTTCTTCTTTGCTGTTCTTTTCAGTGTTCCTGTCCCTCTCCCTCTTCCGCATTATGGGGAGGTTTATCCTGTTGGTTCTAATTCTTCCATGGTTCGATTGATCAACTCTTCAGGCTTTGGTTTCTCATGCCATCTGTATCTTCAATTTCAGTTGTTTTGCCTTGTTTGCCTTCTGGTTCGAGTAGTGTCATTTGAGGGCACTCATACAGATTATAGTCTTCTCTACCTGGTCATGTTCTATTTCAGTGGAGGCTCTTCAGATCAGCAGTTATTCTTCGACAGAGTTTGCAGGTTCTTCATGCTTCAGTGGTGTTCTATTCCATCTCTTTTTGGAGTAGAGTTTTGTTCCCACGTGGTTTTCTCTATTTCTCCAGTTCATAGAGATTTCATTGTATTTGGGTACCTGATCAGACTTTGTTGCTGGGACCCATCTTTATTGCTTTCAGTAGCTATTCTAGGTTTTAGCTTCTCCCTAAGTCTAGCTTAAGGGGGGGTGTTAGATTATTCGGGTATTTACTTGATTAATTAAACAATATTTGTTTAATTATTTAAGTTTCCTTTATCTCTTTTAGACTTAAGCTAACTTTAGGTGCATATAATTAATTATTTTAATTAATTATTATGTGCAAACCTAGGTTTTCCCTTTTAGGGTTTCTTGACCTATTAAAGGTTGAGTTCTTACTTTTCATTGTATGAAGAAGGATTATTATTGGCAATACATTTTTGGAGAATATTGTGCTCTCTCTTTTTGAGCATATTTTTCCTATGTTTTTGTTCCTTTTGTGATTTGCTTCCTTCTCCTTGTAACAGGTTTTTCAACTTGCAGAGATTATTTGGGCTCCTATGGTGTTGTATTTTCTCAACTCCTATAGTCATTAAAGGCTTTAGAAGACTTTAGAAGGAAACCATTAAAGGATTAAAGACTTTAAAGGAAGCCATTAAAGGTTTGAAGACTCTAGAAGGAAACAATTAAAGACTTGAAGACTTTAAAGGAAGCCCTTTAAAGGTTTGAGTTGATGGGTTTTGGGTTAACCTTTGGTTTAGGAATGTGCAAACCATTAAAGGGTGATTAGGCTAATAATAGGGGTTTAGACATGATTAGAATGATGGTTTAACTTGCAACTTGCATTTTCTAGAAAGTGCAAGTGGGTGAGGAATTTAGGAATTTAAATAAATATTTATTTATTTAAATGTGAGAGATGAGATTTAAATAAATGTGAGTGGGGAGTTAATTAAACAAATATGCTTTATTTATTTAATGAATTGTCAAAATATGGTTAAGTGAATTAAATTAAATAAATTGAATAATTTATTAATTAATAGAAGAACATGGGATGTATTAATTAAATGTTTTTTTAATTAATAGTTGAATGATGGTTAAACAATCAAACAAATATTGAATATTCATTTAATTAAGTGGACAGAAATGGGTGTCTACAATATTCATGTATATATTAGTTAGGTTTTCTTGATTTCTAAGAAGTTCCCACACACAAGCTATTTCATTCTAAGGAATGACAATTTTTACAGTTTTTGTTGCAATTACAGATAGTTTTGAAAGAGAAGAATCATAGATGTTTATGGTTCAAATCTTTATGACTCCATCCCAATGGATTATCTAGGCATCTAGTCACATGTGTTGTAGGCAAACATCCTGCTGAGTCATCAGAAATGTGTTGAACACAATGTACCACTGAGAGGGGGGTGAATCAATGGTTCCTAAGAAATATTTACCTTTTAAACCAAGCTTTGAGTACTGGTTAACAACCTAAGAACTAAGCAATCAAACCAGTAAGATATGAGAGAATATCAAAAGTGAAGTAGCCAAATTCACAACTCACAACACCAGATGTACGAGGAAAACCCGATATGGGAAAAACATTGGTGAGAAAAGCTGTTGGAGTCTGTTGCTCCAATCCAGCCTCACAATAAAACAATGGATTACAATGATTTAGGGCACCAACCCAAGGAGCAACAACCCCTACACCAAGCACAAACTCGGTGTAATACAATGAAATACAACCTGATGCAATAATAACACCTTGTTGCAAATGAGTTTTGAAACACCTGATCAACTGATGTCTATTGATTTCTAACCTCCTCTATTTCACTGGTTCTTCCATTGCTGGTTATCAGATTGTTCTCTCTGATCACTTACTGGTTTCTCTTTGCCTTTCTTCTCTTTCTCTGAACCTCACCCTGCACAGTATCACACTTGGATGCCTTCCTAACCTTTCAATCCCTATCGGCACCTTTGACTGTTAAGACTATAATAGTTCACTGATTACTCTGTCTTTGCCAGTTAGACCCTCTCATCGGTTAAGCTTGCTAACACTCAGACACTTTGATTTTTAGGGAGATATTTCTCAAACTGACTTCTCTCTGCTTGCTCAGACACTCACTCTTCTCACCAATGGCATTCACCATCAATCATATTCAGTCTCCAGTTCACATATTTATATCTGAATGTTCCCACCAAAGGCAACATTCAAATGGTGGCGTGCTAGGGTTTTATTCCATCAACTCAATCCATATCAAATCTGATCAGATTGCTTTTCTGGAATGATGATTTGTATCATATCAAGCAACAGTGCCATCTCCTCACCTTCCAATGTGCGTTTTCTATTTTTAGATGTCTGCAACATGCTTTTCAGTGTTACACCATTAATGGCTCAGCTATTTCCTTCAACCAACAAGCACAAGGATCGGATCATCCTGCAAGATCAGTTCAATCACTTTGCCACTATGTCTCCCTCGAGCCACAATATCCTACCATCATCCCATGATTTGCGGGCTCTCCATTAATGCCAACCTACTTGTCAAGTAACCTGTCGATGAACATTTCACCAACCTCTGCGTTCTCGCCACCTAGTGTCCATCTGTCATCCTTGTCGACATCCACCTATGCTCGGTTTGCTATGTCGGTTTGGTATCATCTTCAGACTGCTATGTCACTTTGGCATCATTTGCTGACCAAGACACACTACCAATTCAACTTCACCTTACTTGTATAACCTATCCTCACCGGTGGACCATCATACTTGCTAACCTCTTCTCTGTTAGTGGATCGAGTTGATTTTCCATCAAACATACTAGTCCATCCACTAAGTCCATTTACTAGTAGCATTATACTTCTCTTTGTATACCAGTGATCACATCCCCATTATCCTTTACTGGCTTATCGGTGGTCCTGCTTACCGGTAGAGGCTACACTTTATGTCTACCAATAACATACCTTTTTTGTCTACTTACACACTACATCCTTCATACCAGTTGACATCACTACTTACTTCACCCATACCGATCACCACTACTTACTCACTGGTGACCACGCCATACCGATTGACATCAATGAAAACCTAATGCCAACAATCTCCCCTTTTGGCATTGTTGTCAACACACTTGCAAGTCTCCACACTGACAGATTTCTCCCCCTTTGATACAATGACAAAGGGTCATAGTTTTTATTATCCGGTTTATTCTCCCCCTTTGATTCATACTTAACCGGTTGGACTATGGGTACTCCCCCTTAGTCAAACCTCCTCTTTGTGATTACAGCCAGTACTGAGACATACAATCCTGAACTCTCCCTATGATCAACATGTGGCTCAAGAGATATAGATACTGCTATAAACTCCCCCTGAACCATATATCTCCTTACAAACTTAAGTGTATGAGGCAGGTGACACAACTCCCAACTTGTGTCTCAAGTACTCAAAAGTGCTTACCGGTAATGGTTTGATGAAGATGTCTATCACTTGTTCTCCTGTAGGGACATATTCCATCATGAATTCTTGTCCTTCAACCTTCTCTATGGGAAAATGATACTTGATGGCTATATGCTTTGTCCTTGAATGCATCACCAGGTTCTTTGATATGTTGATGGAACTTGAGTTATCACACCGGATGGGAATAGGATCAGAGATGTCCACCTATATGTCCTTGAGGGTTTGCTTCATCCAAAGCACCTGAGAACAACATATGGTAGCAAAAATGTATTCTACTTCAATAGTTGATAGGGAGACATAATCCTGCTTCTTGCTATGCTATGAGACCAACTGGTCACCTAGGAAGAATGCACCACCACTTGTGCTCTTCCGGTTATCAATGCAACTTTCCCAATCAACATCAGTATATGCTTCCAAGATGAATTCTCCTTTCTTAGGGTATCATAATCCATAGTTGAGTGTCCCCTGCAGGTACTTAAAAATTTTGCTAACTGCATTCATATGTGATTGCTTAGGTGCTACTTGAAATCTAGCCACCATACACACCGCCTATATTATATCCGGTCTAGAAGCAGTAAGATATAGTAAACTGCCTATCATGGATCTATACAAGGTCTGATCCACTACCGGTGACTCATCATTCTTGCTTAGTTTTCTTCCAGTCACCATGGGGGTACTCACTGGTTTGTAGTCCTCCATTTGTATCTTCTTTAGCATGTCCTTTGCATACTTGGTTTGTGAGATGAAGATTCCCTTATCTAGCTGAGATATTTGCAAACCAAGAAAGTATGCCAACTCTCCAAGCATTGACATCTCAAACTCTGACTGCATCTGATCAGCAAAATCTTTGCAAAGAGTTTCCTTGTTGCCTCAAAAAATGATGTCATCTACATACACAACCACAATGATCATGTGGTTTCCATCTTCTTTTATGTATAGATTGTTGTCAGCACTCCCCTTTTTGAATCCTTGCTCCTTCAAGTACTTATCCAGTCTTGAATACCAAGCCCTAGGAGCCTGCTTCAACCCATACAAGGCCTTCTTCAATCGACACACAAACATTTCATCATCATGTAACAAGAACCCTTCTGGTTGCTCCATATACACTTGTTCTTCCAAAATTGCATTGAGAAAGGCAGATGTTACATCCATTATACCGTATAACCCTTATAGGCTGAAAAAGCTAGAAACATCCTAATTGCTTCTAGTCTATCTACCAGTGCAAATGTTTCTTCAAAATCAATGCCCTCTACTTGAGAGTAACCCTTGTACATAAGTCTAGCTTTATGCCTAACAATTTTACCATCTTCATTCATTTTGTTCCAGTAGACCCATTTGGTGCCAATGATGTTTGTGTCTGCCAGTCTAGGGACTAATTCCCAAGTCTTGTTCTTCTCAATCTGCTACAACTCTTCTTCCATTGCAGTAATCCATTTTTGACTTTTTCTGGCCTCATTGAATGTCTTAGGTTCCATTTCAATCATGAGGCAAAAATTGACTTGTTCACCATTCCGGGAAAGTCTTCTTCTTGTCTGCACACCATCATTCTTATTACCTAAAATTTGCTCTTCAGGGTGGTTTTTCTACACATACCAGTTAGGGACCTTATTGGATGCTTCTTCCGACTCATTGTCTGACTGAGCTTCTTCACCTTCATCACTGGAATCATCATATCGATTCACTTGTGCTTGTCTTCCTTTATGCATGTCCTCATCAACTCTTACATGCACACTCTCAATGACTCTTCTTAGTCTTTTGTTGTAGCATTTGTAGGCCCTAGTGTGAGTTGAGTAACCAAGGAAGATCCCTTCATCACTCCTGGAATCAAAACTACCTAAACCATCCATGTCTCTCTTGATAAAACATTTACTTCCAAATACTTTGAAGTATTTGATTGATGGTTTTTGGTCATGCCAGAGTTCATAAGGAGCCATATTGCTATTTGTTCTCAACTGAACCCGATTCAAAGTATATACTACAGTATGAACCACTTCCTTCTAATACATATCCAGTAAACTTGCCTCATTCAACATGGTTCTGGCCATCTCCTTGACTGTCCTTTTCTTCCTTTCTACCATACAATTTTGTTGTGGTGTCCTGGGGGTTGAGTATTGTCTTTTGATTCCATGTCTCTCATAGTAATCTTCAAACTCATTTGATGTGAACTCTCCACCTCGGTCAAATCTTAGGCATTTCAGCTTGCATCCACTTTCCTTTTCTACCATCTTCTGGAAGATCTTGAATCTATCAAATGCTTGTGATTTATCCTATAGAAAAGTGACCCATGCCATTCTTGAATAGTCATCAATGAAGAGCATAAAGTATATCTCACCGACAAGATCTCTTGTCGTAGTCGGACAACACAGATCCATATGTACAAGTTCAAGTGGTCTTGAGGTGTTGTGTTCTTTTGTCTTGAAGCTCACCATAGTCTGTTTTCCTTTCACACATTCATCACAAAATGTGCTTACCGGTTTGATGATTGTTGTTATATTTCTCACACCCCTTTTTGCTTACTGCAACTAGATTATCAAAATTTATGTGACCTAATCTTCTGTGCCACAACCAACTTTCATCCACTTGTCCCAACATGCATTAGGATTCAAAACATTCTTTCAAATTGTATACATTTCCATCTATCCTCTTACCTTCTGCTACAACCTGACTGATACTCTCCTTCTTTATTTGACAACCGGTAGAGTCAGAGGTGAATTTATAACCTTCGTCACACATCTGACTCACACTCAACAATTGTGCTTCAGGCCTTCCACATAATATACATAATGTGCCTTCAATTTTCCATCTATATTCAAAGTACCTTTTCCTTTTATCTTGATGGAGGAATTATCTCCAAATCTTACTGAGCCTCCATTCCAATCTTCAAGCTTGATAAATTTCTTTTTATCACCGGTTACGTGGTTGGAACAACCACTATCTACAACCCAAAAGTTTCTTCTTTCTACATGTAGAGTAGTCTACATAATCATACTTGATTATGCTTTGTCCTTTTTTTTCTCAACCCAAACTAGTTTGTCTTCTTTGTTTTTGTCCACTGCAACTTCTTGTTCTAGTTTAACTACCAATTTCTGATCAGGAGTTGTGTTTTTCTGCTTGATTTTCTTGTTCTTGCAATGCTTTGCAATATGTCGAAACTCTCGATAGTTATAACATTTCACATTTACATTAAAAGATGAATCTTTAAAACTATTGTAGGACACCAGTTTACTTTTCCTACATTCAAAAATCCTATGACCAAATCCATTGCACTGATAACCAACAACATTCATATCCTGAAGTGCATTAAATGGATTTCTACTTACAAAACTAATAGGGGTCTTGTTCATCAATCTACAATCACCAATTCTATGACTAAACTTGTTACACCAATAACAATAACCATGAAAGTTTGGTATATACTGGTTTGGTTGCCTTGGCCCTATTCACATTGTTTTCAGTTAAAGTCCACAGGCCAATTTTTGATTGGGATGCTTCTTTTCTTTCCTTAGCTTTCCACCTGTGCTCGACGTATGGGCCAAGTGTCATCTTGACGTTGCCCCGATGACCCGTGTTTTATATTTTGAAGTCTCAAAGAGTGCAAAGGTGACAAATGGATTGGTTTTGGTGACTCGACTTTTCTTTTGGGCCCCGCCCTATCGTTTGAGAAAGATGGAGACACCTGGCATCTCTGCGCTGTTGGTAATATTTCAGTTGGGAGGCTCCTGCGAAGAGGTTCCCCTAAGCTTCCGTGCATCCTTCAATGTGTGTGGTTTGCTAGTTAATGCCATGACATGGCTTTTTTGTTCAGGTGGGTATGAAGATCATCGCGGCTAGGTGGGAGTAACAACTTTAGAGGCCGTTTTGCTGGGTGTTTTCTTGCGGAATGCCATGACATGGTTTTTCTATTTCTGGGGTGGTTGTGCTTGGCTGGCAGATGTTTGGGCTATTAGCAGAGCCGTGGGCTCTATTTATGTTTGTTTTTTTCCTATTATGGGGGTTCAGAACTTTCAGAAAGAAACAATTAAGTTTTCTTAGTTAGAATTTTTGGCCTTTTAATTGTTACTATTTTATGAAGAAGGTTAATCAAATTATGCCTGTGGCCTTTGTGATCCCTCTTTTCAGCATGCTTTGATGGTTTTCTATGCTTTCCATTGTGATTCTGATAACTTTGGAAATATATATCTAAGACTCTGCCGATTAAACTATGTTTTGCACTTGTTATCTGGTAGATGCATGATTGATATTTCTTTATGTTGCAAAGGAATTTTGATTGTATCTTAGTTGTGGTTCTGTCCAGATATGTAGATTGTTGAATGGGCTTTAAAACCACATGCCTTTGGGTTTTATATGCTATTAATATTTTTATAAAATGCTCCAGCGTATCGCCTCAGTAGTTTAGATCTTGTTGTTTCAAGTTTCCTTCTCCCTTTTTCTCAAAACCATAAGGAAGAGCCAACTTCTCAATCTCGAAGGTCATTCAGTGAGTCCCGTGCAATTGGTCCCCAATCACTGAATTTCCCATAAGTCTATTTGCTTTCAGAGTAAAATTTAGAGTCAACAGTGTGTATGGTGAAAATGGATAACAATAATAACAATATTGAAAGGCTAAATGAATCCAACCACAAAACCCTAGCCTAACAATCAACAAAGATCCACCATAACATATGAAGATTACCTAAGACAATGCAAATAAAACAAAATCACAAAGATTATACCATCACATGTCCAATAGGGTTTGGATCTCCATTTTTCCTATCTCCATTGATCTTGCTTGATATATTTGCTCTCATATTTTTTTATGTGCACAAGAGCTCAACAAAGAACGGAATGTGGTTGCAAGTAAGATCGTAGTGTAGCCAATTGATCAAGTTGTTAGCTCATTAGGATCATTAGGGTTTGACAATGAAGGAAGCATCTCCTTATATAGAAGACACTATATGAAATGGAGGGATAAGATTGAGAGGTGTAAAAAGGAGGTCGGCTAGGATTAGAGGGTAGGTAGAAGAAATAGTAAAATAATGAAAGAGGTAGGTAGTGTAGGAATTAAGAGATGAATGACATGTGTCATGTGTAGAAAAAGATAATGAATTAATTAAATAAATAAAGATTTATTTAATTAATAGAAGAAGTAGGATAATTAAATAAATAAGATATTTATTTAATTTAGGAAAAGGATAATTTAAATAAATAAATGTATTTATTTAAATGAGAAATAAGGCTAGAAGAGGATAAATGAATTAATTAAATAAATAAAGATTTATTTAATTAATAGAAGAATTAGGCTTAGATAATTAAATAAATAAAATATTTATTTAATTAGACATGACAATTTTGGGTGTCTACATTTTGCCCCTCTTTGAGACAATGCGGCTTGTCGCGTTGTTTCAAAGAAGATAAGATGAACTGATATAGAGTTGCCCCAGGATGGGAATGATATGCCCCCTTGAGAGATTGGATGAAAAAGTCTAAAAAGGTTGCAGACAATCTCTCGATAAGAAAGAAAGGCTAGAATGGATTGACCGGATAAAGTGATAGTCATGGGATGAAGAAGACTGACTCAGGAAATGAAGGCTAAGGCTAGGATAGGCTATAAGATAGACCATGGGCAAAAGACATCCTCATTGTCATCTACACCCTCACGAGATCACAGTGCAGAGTGAGAAAAAGAGCAGCAACAGTCAGTAGCGATGGCTTTCGTATACAGATTCAACCGCATTCGCCGATTTCAGAGACCAGCAGAGGCAGGAGAGCCGGTAAGTACCACCAAACCTCCTCGTACTTTGACGCATTTGCTTTTGTCATTAATGCATGTCGAATAGAGCAATAAATGTGCCTAGGAATAGTGTACAAAAAAAGTGAAATCGCGTCTGCGTCGGTGCCAGGCGCGTCTGTGTCGGACAGGCACGTCTGTGTCGGTGCCAGGCACGTCTGTGTCTGGAACCGCGTTTGTGTTGAATGCGGGCGCGACTACGTCTTTCAGGGGCGTTTATGTTGCAAAGTCACGTTTGTGAACAATTTAGGCACGTTTATGTCAAACAGGCGCGTCTGTGTTGTTTAGGCACGCTTGTGCAGTCAATAGGCGCGTTTGTGTCAGTCAAGCGCGTTTGTGTTGAAAAATGCAAGTTTTGGTCTTCTAGGTCAAATCGGCAGTTCTGTGATGAACATATGCTATCGATTGGATAAGCTTCTGAGAGGATACACTCAAGCAGGTCCTCTAAGAAGACTAGGATAGATCAAGGCACTTTGTGATGAACAGTGAGCACCAAGATAGAGTACTTTGTGATGAACAGGGAGTACCCCAAAGTATGAGCAGCACTTTGTGATGGACAGGGAGTGCAAACGTGAGTAACACTTTGTGATGAACAGTGAGTGTCACACATGTAGTACTTTGTGATGAACAGGGAGCACTACTAGGATATAAGCAACACTTTGTGATGAACAGTGAGTGTCACTAGGATAGATAACCATATGCATTTAGATAGCGAGTAGCATTTTGTGATGAACAGTGAATGCCACCATGACTGACATGATTGATTTGTTTGACTGCAGGAGTATTTGCCTATGCTAGAGTCACGGGAGAGATTCCCGTCGACGCAGAGATTGCGACCTGAGCTATCTTTTCAGGATAGAGATACCATCGAGGAGATGGGTTTGAGACACGTATTGTATGTGCCTGAGTTTCGGGCAAACATGGGTTTGCTGACTGTGCTGGCCGAGAGATGGCATTCAGAGACATGCACATTTCATTTGCCGATGGGTGAGATGACAGTCACCCTTGAGGATGTTTATAGGATTCTACATATACTGATCGATGGAGAGCTGATTCCATATGATCGCGACGGAGACAGAGAGGCTTTGAGACGGGTGTTTCAGGATCCCGACCTAGAGATGAGAGCAGGACATGTGGCATGGGATACCATGACTGCGACAGGGTTAGCTTTGCCAGCTGTGATTGGAGGAGCTATCAGTGGGTTCCTATGTCTGGACAGAGCGACATGGTGGTTGGCAGTGGGCTGGGGAGGAGCACTAGAGATATTGGTGATGCAGCACACCAGATATGCGTGGGGTCCATGTGTTTTGGCCCACCTATATTATGAGCTTCACCAGTTTGTCTACCATGGATCAGTGGGACTAGGTTTTGGAGTGACGCTACTGCAGGTTTAGGCATATGAGCATCTGCCTATCACGCGACCAATACACTTCAGAGGGAGAGGTCATGGACGGAGTTTTTTTCATCTGTACGACATGATCACTTCACAGCCTCAGATTGGCAGGTTAGAGCATTGGCGACGAGTGATAGATGACATTGACGTCGTCATCTGGAGGCCGTATCTGGGATGCGAGGAGTGGGAGGATGACGTAGTGGAGCTGCCTTACACCTTCCAGAGTAGGTATTTGATTGGGTGGATGCCCTATATACTGGAGAGGCAACTGGTGGATAGAGTATGCAGGCAGTATGGCAGGATCCAGAGGATGCCATGAGGCTCGGGTATGTATGCCCGTATAGTTAGGGATCAGGCGCAGTTCGGGCCTTTATTGTCATATGATTAGGCAGTCAAATAGCTGGCAGAGATGGTGCCCCTACCTTGGGATATGTGGCCAGAGATTGAGGACGCCGGGATGGATGCAGAGTATTCCGCATATTGGGCAGAGCATCCGTTCCCACGGTTGACAGATCCAGGAGAGTTACTGGAGGGCGATGGAGGAGGCGATGATGATGAGGATGGTGGGGGTGATGGAGGCTGAGGCTGATGGAGGTGGAGGGGAGTAGTTGGGGAGAGGAGGGTGGCACCTTAGAGAGAGGGTGGACAGGAGGGACAGGCCCAGGTGGTGAGGGGTCGCGGTGGAGTGCCCCTGCAAGTACCAGCAGCACAGGGTCCTAGAGCACAGGGACAAAGACAGGGACAGGTACAGGGACAGTTGCCAGTACAGGCACAGGGACCTAGGCATGTACCAAGATAGGTACCCATTCAGGCACTGGTATAGGTACAGGGACAGGTACAGGGGTAGGCACCCGCAGAGGGAGAGTCACAGGTAGAGGCAGAGGGTGGGGATCCAGAGGAGGATGAGCTGATTGAGCTCAGGGAGATCTGCCAGAGCCAGGCAGACGAGATCCAGGAGCTGGAGAGGGAGAGGGACCGACTCAGAATCAGGCTCAGGGATACTGAGCGGGAGAGGGATCAGGCGATTCAGCGCTACACTGAGGCTGAGACAGCGCTGAGGGTAGGGAGGTAGGCGGCGGAGGACACAGGAGCAGGCTATGCATATGTCCTACAAGCCGGAGAGGAGATTTCCTACTGGAGGGACCTGTATTATGGTGCCGTGCCAGTAGATCAGCGAGTGAGGAGCTTCCATAGACCATCGCGGACAGCGACAGCTACGGGAGGGAGTCGAAGGAGACAGGCATCGAGTGGTGGCGTCATGGGTCCTCCACCACCACCAGATAGGGGGGACAGGCAGGATGATCCTGGAGTGGGTCCTTCTAGGGCTCAGATTCCGTCGAGGCCAGGCAGCTCCGAGGGAGGGAGTTCATCATAGCCATAGAGGGCTCCCTTGTATCAGTATTTGTACCATTTTTTGTATTGTAGACACCTACGGGTGATTGTAGCCATATGATTTTTTGACATCATTGTATCATGACATTTTTGATTATATATATGAGAGATGATTCATTTTTGCGGCAGCTATATGCATGTGTACCTATGTGATGAGATGTTCTTATGTGATGCTTATGATATGGATGCAAATATGTATATGATGCAGTGCAATTTTTTTTTTTTTTTTTGTTCGTTTATGTTTTATATGTGTATGCATGATGCAAATGTGAATGTAAGTAATGCAGATGAATATGATAATGCAAATGTAAATTGTGCTAACAGGTGTTGTGTGCAGGATGTGATGCAGTTGTGATATCTATATGTATGTATGAAATGCTTATATGTGGTAATGTAGGTGCAACTACATGAAATGCAAATATTTTTGGTGTGTCATTATACTCAGTCATGTGATAGCGGGCTACGTGGACTCAAGAAGGACGGTGGAAGTCGATCAAGAAAGGGGGATGAAAGACAGAAGATATGAAAGTGATAGAGCTTCTTGTGTGTTATCATCATTGAGCTTATTATGGCAAAATAGGTTATGACAATCGAGGCGTTTGTTCGACCCAGAAAGTCATTGTACCCATTTGCATGGAGATAAGACAGTCACAAACAAGGAATGCCCCAGTTCATACTAGACTCACAGTGTCCTCATATCCTTGGACAAGTCATAGCATTACTAAAAGACAATCCACAGACAACAAATACAAATAGGTGACGATATCCCATCCTCGCCTTTCTAGTCAAAGACATCTTGGAAATAGAATTTCTAGTCAAAGACATCCTGGAAAAGCTAAAAGACATGTCACCAAAAAGATGAAATCATAAGAAAACCAAGACTCGACACCAACAGCCACTATAATCCTCAAGTTTAGTGTCTCTTGTCACTTGTATAAGTCTTATTTGATTGTGGTCACAATGTTTACTTTCACAGAAAGGATAGATAGCACTGTACCATAATGTTGTTTGAGTCTGTTGCAAGATTTGATTTGTTGAAGCCCATTGTTACTGCTGTGTCTCATCTGAAACTGACTGAATCCATGAAACTGATACTTTATTGTGGAGAAGACGAAACTTTATTGCGAATCTGTGATGCAAATGTTGCTTTATTGCGGATTACGCGCGAATAGACTGAAGAAAGTTGGAAGAAACTGTACTCCTCGAAACATGTGGTGTTCTCAGTTCCACACCCATCACTAGATGTAGGATTTGCCTTAGCCACAGATAGGATCTGATTTATTATGGATAGAAAAGGAGTGAAAAGGGGGGTTTATTATGAATGGCTAACCAATCTTGGGTAGATCAATAACAAGCCATGATGGGAATGGGTAAGTTTATTGTGAGTGAATAGGTTGTGAGTGTGTGCAGTATGAAGTGATGAAAGTGAATCCTGAAGGAGGGAGGAGCAAAGTCTCTACGCATGGCGCTGGGAACCCAGTTTTCACCATGGTACTTGCCTAGGGCGCCACCGAAGTGGTTTTCACCGTTGGATGAAATTATTTCTCTTTACCTTTTTTGGTTTTCTCAATTTTTTTTTTTTTTTGTGTCATAAGGCTCCTGTTTGCCAGGTTTTCACCAAGCAACGATTTTTTTGTTTTATAATTTTTTTTTTTTTGTATTTTTGAATTTTTTGATTTTTTTGTATTTTTGAATTTTTTGATTTTTTTGTATTTTTGAATTAGGATATTCCGGAGAACTATGTGTAAAATCTGCGAAGATGCATGCTGTTGATAGGATCCTCCAAAGGTTCACCTTCTGTAGTAGAGAGCTGATATGCCCCAGATCCATAGACTGCTATAACGATGTAAGGACCCAGCCAGTTTGGTTCAAACTTGCCCTTCTTCTCTTTGTTTTGCTGATTTTTGGGATTTTCTCTGAGAACCAAGTCACCTACCTCAAATGTGCGAGGTTTGACTTTGTGATTGTAGCTGCGACTCATTCGTTGTTGGTAAGCCTTGAGATGATTAAAAGCAGTTTGTCTCCGTTCATCCAGTAGTTCTAGTTCTTGTAAGCGAGAGACTCTAGAATCTTCATCAGTGATGATGTTTTGCAAAGAGACTCGTAAAGAGGGTAACTCGATCTCAATAGGCAAGATGGCTTCAGAACCATAGACTAGTGAATAGGGTGTAGCTCCTGTAGGTGTGCGGACACTTGTGTGGTAGGCCCAAAGTTCAGGATTGAGTTGGATATGCCAGTTACGGCCAGCGTCGTCGACTGTCTTTTTGAGGATTTTAAGAATTGTTTTATTAGACGCCTCAGCTTGGCCATTACCTTGGGGGTAATATGGTGTGGAAAAATGATGGGAAATATGGAAGCGGTCACAGAGTTCATGAACATCCTGATTTTTGAAGGGATGCCCGTTATCAGTAATAATGGACTTAGGAATACCATATCGGCAAATGATATAGTTAAGGATGAAAGTAGCAATTTGTTTTCCAGTGACTTGTGTGAGAGGCACAACCTCAATCCACTTTGTGAAGTACTCTATGGCTGTGATAATGAATTTATGACCATTGGAAGAAGAAGGGTGAATCTGGCCTATGAGATCGAATCCCCACTGACAAAAGGGCCAAGGAGATGCAAGTGGTTGTAGTTCTTGTGCTGGTGCATGTATGAGGTCTCCATGAATTTGACATTGCTTACGTTTCTTGATGAACTGATATGAGTCTTTTTCCATATTGGGCCAATAATATCCAGTCTTGATGAGTTTCTTAGCCAAGGTAGGACCACTAGTATGCGGACCACATATCCCTTCATGCACTTCACGTAACGCAATCTGAGCTTCGTCGCTTTCTAAACATCTAAGAAGAGTGCCATCTAGACCTAGTCAGTATAGGATATCAGCTAGAATGACATATCGAGAGGATTGGCGAATGAAAGATCGGCGTTGGTTGTTTGATAGATCAGGAGGTAAGATATTGTTGCGAAGATATGTGAATATGGAACCATATAACTGGGATTCGGGACCAACAACGCATATCATTTCAGTAGGAGTGATCTCATATGAAGGAACCAACAGATTGTCTACCAGGAACTCATAGCAGGTTTTATTTTGAGGCAGGTCAATTAGTGAAGCAATTGTAGCCATGGCATCTGCAGCACAATTCTGCTCTCTTGGTATCTGCTCAAAATCTATCTTTGTGAAGTGCTGTTTCAAATCATCTACCAGTTGCTTGTAAGGCATTAATTTTTCATCTTTTTTTTGGTAATTATCAGTTGCTTGATGGATGACAAGTTGAGAATCCCCCAAAACCCGAAGTTCTTGGATCTTCCACTGAACTGCAATTCGTAATCCAGTTGTTAATGCCTCATATTCCGCTATATTGTTAGTGCAAGGAAATGATAAGCGGTATGATTTTGGTATAGAATTGCCTTGAGGAGTTATAAAGAGAATACCAGCTCCTACCCCATGTTGTGTGTATGAGCCGTCAAAGTACAGTTACCATGGCTTTGCCTGTGATATTGTTAAAATGGATTCATTTGGAAATTCTGAATTTAGAGGAACATCATCTATCATGGGAGCATCTACTAATTGATCCGCGATTGCTTGTCCTTTTATTGCTTTTTTGTCCACATACTCAATGTTGAATTCACTCAGGATCATTACCCACTTGGCCAGTCGCCTAGTAAGTGTAGCTTTGTTGAGAAGGTATTTTAATGGATCAATTCTTGCAATCAACTTAGTCTTATGAGTGAGCATATAATGTCATAATTTTTGTGAAGCAAAGACCACAGTGAGACATGCACGCTCGATTGGTGTGTAGTTTAGCTCATATCCCACCAATGTGCGACTGATATAGTATACTGCTTTTTCCTTGCCGTCAGCTATTTGTTGCGCTAGGAGTGCCCCTAGTGCTATTGGAGTAGCTGATATGTATAGCAACAAAGGCTGATCTGGAATTGGTGGCATCAAAACTGGTGGATTCAAAAGATAATCTTTGAGCATCTGAAAAGCTTGTTGACAGTTATTATCCCATTTGAACTTGATATTTTTATGTAGCAGGTGTTGAAAAGGGTTACACTTATCTGCAAGTTGTGCTATGAATCTTCGTATAGACTGGAGTCTCCCTTGTAAGGATCGAAGTTGACTGATATTTCTGGGTGGCGGCATGTCCAAGATAGCCTTGACTTTTGCTGGATCGGCTTCGATTCCTCTTTTGGACACAATGAATCCTAGGAGCTTCCCAGAGGTTACTCCAAAGACACATTTCTTGGGGTTTAATCTTACCTTGTACTTGTCCAACCGATCAAAGACGACTGAAAGTATGTCCAAATGTGTATCTCTGTCTATTGATTTACCCAAGAGATCATCAACATAATCTTCCAAGGTTATGTGCATGAGATCATGAAAAATAGTGGTCATTGCTCTTTGATATGTAGCACCTGCATTTTTCAGCCCAAAGGGCATGACATTCCAACAGAAAGTTCCCCACAGACAAGTGAATGATGTTTTGTGTTGATCCTCAGGTGTAATCCTGATTTGATTATAACCAGAAAATCCATCCATTAAAGATAACATTTCGTGACCTGCTGTGAGATCAATGATCAAGTCAATATTTGGTAATGGGAAGTCATCTTTCGGACAAGCTTTGTTGATGTCTCTGAAATCTGTACATATTCTGATGCTGCGATCTGGTTTACTGACAGGTACTAAATTGGAGATCCATTCGGGATAATCAATTGGGCGTATGAATCCGACATCCAATAATTTCTCCAGCTCTGCTTTGACTAGTAATGCCACTTGTGGATGCATTTTCCTTAATTTCTGTTTCACTGGCTTTGCCCCCGGTTTGACTGTCAAATGATGCATTACCAAATCCGGATCTAGTCCAGGCATATCAGCGTATGACCATGCAAAGTTGATTTGTCGTTCTTTGAAGAAGCTTATGAATTTTGATCTTTCGGACTCTGTTAATGATTGAGCCAGGAATATGTTGTGTGAAACCTCTTCTGTACCAATGTTTGTTTTGATAGTCTCCTCTACCAACATGGATGACTTTTCCTCATATGATGTTGGGAGAATGTCGAGCCTTCCATCTTCGGGTGCCTCAGAGAGGTTTTCGCCCTCAGATACGTCCTTTCTTTTTACTTTTTTGGGATCAGATAGCGCCACAGTGTGGTTTTCGCCATAAGACCCTTGATTTGTTCTTATTTTCACATTTTTGCGACTGGAAGGTCCGACACCCTCACCAAAATATGCCATGTTGTTGAGTTCTATGGTGTATCCTGCTTTGTGGTCCCCAGGGGGAAGATCATCTCGTATGCCAAGATAGTCAATAAAAGCTTTGTCATTTTGAAATGTGTCAAATTGTGCCGGTCCTTCATAATCCCAGTCAATGAGTTGGTGGTGAACAAGGGGAAGGCCTTTAATGTTTTCAGAGTTTGCAGGGCTAAGAGTGAAGATGTGGTTATATTCGGGTATATCGAGGCAATCGTCGAGGTCATCGATGGCACTCTCCTCATCAATTTCGATCGCAAGCGAATCCAAATTGTTGTCACTAGTAGCGCCTTCCGGGATAGGTGTCCTCATCCTATGTGATTTCGACCTAGAACTTTGAGACGAAGACTGTGCGGAATCCTTATGGGTTGTTTCTTGACCAACTCTGAACTTTTTATAAAATTCCTCTTCTTCTGTGGGTTCATCTGGCTCTCTGAATGTCTTGGTGAGCTCATAGTCACTGGAGGATTTGTCTGAGCCCCATTCCCATTCATTGGAATATGTGGAATAGCAATCCTCTTGTTGAATTTTGGCAACTTTGATTTGTGATGCCTCTTCTGTCCTTTTAGTGTGGATCTTGGAAGTTAGAAAACCAAGTCCCTTTGAGCGTTCCCTTTTTACAGTCAATTCAGGTTGTAAGGGTTCCATGACGCCTTCTTTGCGTAACCCAAGAGGGCTTTTTCCATCATACCCGAATTTTTGTAGAATCTTGAAGCCTTTGCCATATTTCTCACAAGGTATATTGATCTGATCATGTGTGTCCTCTTCAATGTCTTTATAGAGCATTTTGTATAAATCTTCCTCTTCTAGTTCGCCCCATCTTTGAAAGGTAGTAGGATCCCATTTGAGTATCATGATGGATATTTGCTTGTTAGGATGTGGCCTTCCATATTCTTTCGGAGAGCTCATGACTTGTCGTAAATACATGGTCTAATTTAAAGTGTATTCTCCCATGCCTTTGTCTTGAAATTTGCCTTTAAGTTCACCTTGTTTTGATGTCGAAGGTTTCAATGACTCAGGGTCAATGTATGCCGAAGAAGGAATAGCTTCACGATTATTGGGAATGATGGTCTCCGTATGTGATCTCAGGTTATTGCAATATATGAACGGATTAGGATCACCGTTAACTGTTACCTCGACTCCATTATGAGGAAACTTAATGCATTGATGATATGTTGATGGGACTGCCCTCATCTCATGAATCCAAGGACGTCCTAGCAATATGTTGTATGTGAGATCCAGATCTAGGACTTGACAAACCACATCCTTTATGACTGGCCCAATTCTTAGAGGTAAGGTGACTGTGCCCTTGGATGAACGCTCTTCATCATCATATGCCTTGATGGTGATTTGATTTGTTGAATTCATAGCTTTATCAGAATATCCCAATTGTTTAATGGTGCTCAATGTAAAAATGTTTAGACCAGCTCCTCCATCTATCAGGACTCGCTTTATTCGATGTTTGTGTATGAAGGCTTCAACATGTAAAGGTGCATTATGTGGCTGACTTACGGAGGTGTCATCAGCTTCTGTGAATGTAAGGGAATGTGGAATGGAAAGGTATCCCACCATGGCTTGAAATTGGTCCACGTTCAGATCAGTAGGAATGACAGTGTCTCTCAAGATTTTGTCAAGAATAGCTTTATGAGCGGGGGATATACGTAGGAGCTCAAGGATGGAGATGAGCGCAGGTGTCTTCCCCAACTGTTCTACAAGGTCATACTCAGGTTTGGTTGATGAAGAAGTCGTATTTCTAGTGGAGGCACATGGCAACGTAATCTTACCTTGACGAGTTGTAACATGACATTCAGAGGTAGGTTCGGAAGAAGATCCAACACCTCTTAGAACAATCTTGGGTCTCTGAGGAGGATTCTCAGGATTTTTGTTCTTGATGGTAATAGTAGAGATATGATTGTCCATTGAGATGTGATTGATAGTTGAATCATAGTTGTAAGGTGCTCTAGTATAGTTGGCTTGATCATCTGTGACTTTGGCTTTTCCCTTGTCATGCTTTGGGAATGGTTCCTTAAACATCTCATATTCTTGATTGGATGAATGTCCCTCAATCTCAATGTCACCTCTATCAATGAGATCTTGCACAATGTTCTTCACTCGATGGAAATTTCTTGTCTTATGACCCTTGCTCTTATGAAACTCATAATACTCATCATCATTCCACCAATTTGGTTTGACCTTTGGTTCATATGGAGGAAAATCTGGAACTGTGATCACTTTGTTTGCCACTAGCTTTTTGAAGACTGATTCAAGTGGTTCTCCCAATGGGGTGTACTTCCTTCATGATCTAGAAGTTGTTTGAGTATTCACTTGATTGTTTGTAGAACTTGATCCTGAAAAGATGAACTTGGGTCTCACTGTATTGGCATCAACAACACCATCATTGATTGTGTTCTTGTTTTTATTCCAAAATCTTGGCTTGTCTTTTCCTTTAAAGTCATCTTTGTTTTCCTTGAATATTTTAATGACTCCTTGTTCAATTAAGACCTTTTCTGTTGCTAAGCCCTTTTCAATAACATCCTTGAAGGTGGACAAACAAGCTTTCCTTAGATCATAGCCAATATCCTTGTTAACATTTTGAGTGAACATTTCTACCATTTGTTTTTGGGGAATTTCACAAGAGCATCTGCTGGCTAGATTTCTCCATCTGCTGGCTAGTATTGCACAAAGTAGTGACTGAGATATCTGTCTCAATATTGTAGGAGAAATGTTGAATAAATGCCTCTGCTAAGTCACCCCATGACTTAATACCAGGAGGTAATTGAGAGAACCATTCCATAGCTTGATCGCCTAAGCTTTGCGGGAACAACCTCATCAAGTATGTTTCTTCTGTCGCTACCTCTATGCAAGCTGTGAAAAATTGTCGTATGTGTGCCTTGGGGTCTCCTTTTCCTCTATACTTGTCAAATTTTGGTGTCACAAAGTGTGCAGGGAATGGAGGCATTGGAATGCTCTTATCAAATGGATAAGGACATATGTCTCTCATAGTGTATGTTGGTTTTGGTGTACTCATATCCTCCATTTTCTTTTGTAAATATCTGATTTGTTGCTCCAAATTATTCTTAGGTGGCGATCGATTTCTTGTAGCATACCCCATGTTTGGGACACCAATTTGAGGAGGAGCTTGTTGCATGTATGGATGATATTGATCATAGACATGTTCATATGGAGGAGGTTTATATTGATGCGGCATATAGGGAGCACTTGGTATAGCTTCATGTTGAGGAACCCCATATCTATTTTGTGCATATATACCATATTCTATAGGCACGTCATGTTCTATTGTGTTGCCCCCAAATTTGACATGAGGTTTCCTTGTGTCCAAATTTTGAGCATGCCTTTGAATGTCCACTTGTTTTGATTGATCCATAGCTTGAGCATGTCATTGAGCATATCTATCTGCATAAGACTTCCATAATGGTCTTCGAAGGTAAGTATCATATGTTTGACCCTGTGTATGTGGGATTTCTGGTTTTTGAAGCAAGGCTGATGGTGATTCAGGTACCATATGCGGTCCTCTATTTCCTCCACTATTGGTTCTCCTTTGATCCATGTTGGAGTGAGTTTGTTGCGAGGGTCGGTTTTCCATAAGTTGAGACATGTCAAAGTCATGAGGTATTTTAGCTCCACTTTGTGCCATCATGTGTAAGAAGTATTGTCTATCCCTCTTCATTATCTCTTCAACCAATCTATTGAAATGAGGATTCATTATGGATTCTTCTACATCTACTGATTGTATTGAAAAGTTGTCCACATTGTCATTGTGTGTAGCCTTGTTGTTTGTAGTGTCTGCGTTTTCCACATTTGGAATGTGTCTATAAACATCCATGTCAGGAAGTGTAGTGTGCTCAGGATTGAAAAATAAATCATTATCATACTCATAAGAACTCATGTTGGTGGACTCTTGAGCTTCTTTAGCTTTTCTCCTAGATTTTTGAAGATGGGTTTCAACCATGAACTAGGTGTTTGACCAAGATGTGAGAGACTAGATGAAAAATGGAAAGAGTATGGAAGACCAAGAGTTGTATGGAGTGTAAATGAATCTGAAGTTTACTTGCAATGTCCAAATTGTAAGACCAAGTATGTACGTAGTAGAGTAGGTGTGACTTCCAAAGAGAGGATAGTTTCTCTTGATGAGGTAAGCTGACCTTGACTCTAAGTAAGACCAAATGAGACCCAAAGGTAAGAAACCTTGATGAGGGACCACTTAGCAAAGTGTAGTTGTATGTAGTATGTTGACAAAGTATGATGAGGACAAGCAAGTGACCTTTTGACTCAAGTTTAGACAAGTATGAATGTAAAATGAGATGTGAAGCAATGATGGACTGTATGAGACCCAGAGATAGAATGCTAGATGAAACCTGAAGAAACAACCTAGGAAGCTCAAGTATTTCGAAATTGATTTCTCTTGTTTGCTGGATTGTAAAAATTTTCAATCCTAGACACAGACGCTTCTGTATACTTCACAGATGTGATTCCCAGACACAGACATGTCTCTGTTCGACACAGATGCTGCTAGACACACAGACGCTATTATGCCCTTCACAGACGCGCTTAGATGACTCAGATGCGGTTAAAATAGACACAGACGCGTTTCTGTAAACTTCGTGCAATTTTTCCAATCTGTGAAGTTGTTTTGCTGTGACCAAATCTGACTGTGTGACTGTTTTTCGTGACAAGAGGACACAATGTTGATGAGGACTCAATGTTTGCAAGTGTTTAGACTCCAAAAGTGTGTTGTTTGATGTAAAATGTTTTGCATACACTTGAAGACACAAAAGACACAATGTTTTGTTGTTTGGTCTTGAATGTTTTGAATGTTTAACATAAGACAAGCACAATTCTTATGGCTGGCCAAGACAATAGTTGTTGATCCCACATAGGGTTTTACCCCTGAGGCTACGCTATTCAGAGCGGATACTTAGATGCTTGACCTCACTAGCTCCACCCTCGGCACTCACTTCTCGGGTCAGCCAAGCATCAGTCCCCATGAAAACTCCCCATGGCGAACTTTGTATCTCTACTAAGAACCGTATGTGTGTGGGCCGCTACCAGAGGTCCGACCTCCTGCCTCAACAACTAGAAGGATTTGGGCTTCTAAAACAAAAAGGTGCTAGTAAGGGCATCCGCTCATGTGGCCATACATGCGACACTTTCAGCTCTGTAAATACAGAAGGCTCCCAGCCGTTAGGGGTTACGCCCTACAAATGATCAAATAAATTTGATCAAATGGGTTTATGGGGAGACATAATGTCGGTATGAACTAATCAGCACATGTTATTCATAGTTTTCACCATGAATATATTTGATTATAGTGGTTCGGATGAGGTGGGTTTTCCTCGCTACCACTTGGGTCGTTCTCTTCTCACTAGTAGTCGTAATGACCACACGGGAAGACATGCCCTCTAAAGATTAAACAAAAAGAGCCTATTGCTCAAGACACAAAAGACAATGATTCAATTTTAGTGCACCAATGGAAGTGTTTGCTAATCTATGAAAACAAGGCACACAACAAAATTTCAAAACCCTAGCCAAGGACCTGCAACAAAATTTGTTAGTAGTTTGGGTTGTTTCAAATGATCACCCCTTCCTACAAGCACACAAGTTAGGTAAATTTTAGAAACCCAAAAGACTTTGTGAAAGAGGGGCCTTCAACAAAACATTTTAGCTTCCAAGGCAAGCTGCACAAACTTAGTTAGCTAGATCTGAAAGGGTTAGTCCAAAAATAAACCAGATCTGAAACCCTAAGTACGAAATCCAAAAATTGAATCAAAGAAAATTTGAAAATTCTGAAACAATAAAAAACACAGACGCTGTTACCCACGACACAGACGCATCTGTATGACATAGATGCGGTTTTGTGACTTACAGACGTGGCCAAAAATCACAGACGCCCCTCTCCGACACAGATGCGAGCAGAAATAACACAGACGCGCTTATAAAACACAGACGCTCCTGTCTGAGACCTGCAAAATAAAACTTGTCAAAAACACAGACGCGACTCCAGTATCCGTAGACGCTCCTGAAAATCAGAGACGTGATCCGAAAGTCCGCAGATGCGGAAAAACCTAAAATGTCGTCGAAAAATGTCCGATCTGCAACTTCAAAAATGCAAAATCTGCAACAAAAAAGGTTAAATGCAAAGGGACAAGAGTCCCACCGAGCGTGCCAAAATATGTATGGTGAAAATGGATAACAATAATAACAATATTGAAAGGCTAAATGAATCCAACCACAAAACCCTAGCCTAACAATCAACAAAGATCCACCATAACATATGAAGATTACCTAAGACAATGCAAATAAAACAAAATCACAAAGATTATACCATCACATGTCCAATAGGGTTTGGATCTCCATTCTTCCTATCTCCATTGATCTTGCTTGATATATTTGCTCTCATATTTTTTTATGTGCACAAGAGCTCAACAAAGAACGGAATGTGGTTGCAAGTAAGATCGTAGTGTAGCCAATTGATCAAGTTGTTAGCTCATTAGGATCATTAGGGTTTGACAATGAAGGAAGCATCTCCTTATATAGAAGACACTATATGAAATGGAGGGATAAGATTGAGAGGTGTAAAAAGGAGGTCGGCTAGGATTAGAGGGTAGGTAGAAGAAATAGTAAAATAATGAAAGAGGTAGGTAGTGTAGGAATTAAGAGATGAATGACATGTGTCATGTGTAGAAAAAGATAATGAATTAATTAAATAAATAAAGATTTATTTAATTAATAGAAGAAGTAGGATAATTAAAAAAATAAGATATTTATTTAATTTAGGAAAAGGATAATTTAAATAAATAAATGTATTTATTTAAATGAGAAATAAGGCTAGAAGAGGATAAATGAATTAATTAAATAAATAAAGATTTATTTAATTAATAGAAGAATTAGGCTTAGATAATTAAATAAATAAAATATTTATTTAATTAGACATGACAATTTTGGGTGTCTACAAACAGTTCTTTTTCTAGTACGTCCGATGGGATAGACTTAAAGTTCAAATAAAACTCTGAGCCAATTTATGAGTCACAGGCCTGTTACCAGGAGTCAAACAACCTTGAATCGTAGTCTACTCTTACCACCTTTGGTGACCATTCATTCGACCATATCTTCATCCTCGCAGAGTTTTCCCATCTTCCTTGCAATCTCCCTCACAGTGATGGCACATATTCCCTCTAGGAATTTTGTGACCTGGGATAATGGGAGCTCTCTTATTCCCCCAACCCCGCTTGTGGTCTGGGGACCCATCCCTACCGCCGCACTAAAAGCCATGCCTGAGTTCACTGGAGAATGTCATAAAACCCCCAGGGAACATTTGCAAGATGTAGCCACTGTCTGCATTGTCCATGGTATTACTGAACATAATGTGGCCTTGAGATTTCTCATAGCTTATTTCAAGGGAAGAGCTTTGGATTGGCTCAGATCTTTGGGTCCTAATACTATAGGATATTGGGATCATTTGGGTGACCGCTTTTTCCAGAGATTCTCCGATAAGGCTGACATATCATCTTTGATGCAACCATGGATCACAATAAAGAGAGCCCCTCAGGAAGCACTGACTGATTTCAATCTAAGATTTGAAATGACCTGACAGAGGATACCTCTATCTACCCGCCCTCCTATGGATATGGCATTTGTTTTCTACTTAAAAGCCTTCAACTCTAATATATCAGTGATGATTCAATCCCTAGGAGGCAATACTCTCCCGCAAGCATTCGACATAGCAGTCCAAGCAAAAAATAATTTGATTGACGCTAGAAAGCTCGCCCCCTGCCCTATCATGCCAGTCTTTCCTGAGATATCCCCTAAGTTCCCAAAGAAGCCTCTCCTAGCACATCTACCCCACAATCTATGTACTCGTACCCCATTCCCCTGCCATCATTCTTGGCCGCCAAAGTTAGCTATATGAAGAACTTGCTGAGATCCTTCTCCAATGAGATTGTCAATCTAAAGAGAGCCCAAGTTCCACTCGCCAGACCCCCTTTCCAGTAGAACTTCCAAGGGAACCGACCTCCTTACTAGCATAACCAGCATGCAAATCACCGTACTGACAAGCCCCCCCAGCTGAATGGTCAAATAGTTCCAGTCCCGAATCCATTGTAAATTGTCTATCCAAACATTAGAATAACCTTGTGGATGATACCAATTCTTGGTGTTTTCCATGTAACAACGCTCACGCTCCGAGGAATTGCCCGAGAGGAAATTTGTAACAGAAAGTTGCAGAGCAAAGGAGTCTAGGCATGGTGTCGGATGAGTCTGTTTATACATCTCTGGGTATGGATAACACATCTCTTATTGCTCAAATGCAGGGCATGTCATTGCAACAAGAGGTAGAGATCACTCCAGATCATGCGCTATTTTCTTGGATGGAGGACGAGGATGCAGTGTTCACCAATGATGCATCCACTTCAAAGGAGGGAGCCCCCTTCCTGTAGTCGGATTATAACCTCTGCTCCAAAAGGCATTTTATCGAGGAGAATACCAACACTTTAGGATGAACGCTCGTAGATAAAAGTCCTGAACAACTGGTGATTGGCTCTACATATCCGAGGAAAGAATTCATCCCCTATAAGTTGAAAGAGCCGAAAGTGCCCACACTCACAATAGTAGACATGGTGGAGCAGCTAAAGAGAGCTCCAACTCATGTTTCCCTATGGGATCTCTTGAGTTTTCCCAACCAGAAGAACTCACTGAAGGAAGTCTTGTTTGAGGGTAGGAGAGATGCAAGCGAGGATGCCACCAAGCTCCACGGACCAATGAAATGGGTTTCCAACCCGTTGCAGACAAGTCATGCTCTCTGACCATGTTGACCAATGAGTTTTCACCTTCCAAGTCTCAACTAGAAGGTAAGCCCAAGCTAAACCCATTTTATCTTACCCTTATAGTCAGGGATAAACTCTTGCATAATTCTATGATAGATTCCGGATTTAGCACCACCATCATGCCTAAGCAAATCACCGAAGTTTTGAATATCAAGTATGAACCTTTAAATAGGGGGATTATGCAAGTTGATGGGAACAACATCCAGACCATAGGTCTTATCAAAAGTTTCCCTCTGACTTTATTCACATGTCTCAACGTTACTGTATCCCAAGAAGTAGTGGTCATTGACATCTTGCCTGTTTTCGGGCTCTGCCTTTCCCGAGACTTCACTGAAAAAATAGTAGGCTACTTGTCTTAGATTGGTCCCACCTCATCCTCCGCACTTAGCATGGTGCCAAGCTCAAAATTATCTCAGAACCCCTCCATGCTAAACATGTAGCGGACCAGGCCATGATTAATTTCGAGCCCACTCACACTTCTATATCAAACGAGGAGAGGAAAGTTGTAGAACTCCTGGAGGATGAAGAAGTGAATGGGGAGATTTCACCTGAACATGAGGTTTTCTTGAATGAATTGATAAACTCTGATCCCTACTCCAACTATCACACCACTGGCCTAGGTACCTATTGCATCTTTGATGAAAACTAGGTCATCCTGAAGCTTACTAAAGAACCATTTTCTGACAAGCAGTTATCTTCAGCACCATGGACCCTACACTTTGATGGTGCAAAATGCAAGATAGGTTTTGGGGCCGGAATCTACCTCACCCTACCCTCAGACAAGCAAATATTGGAGTCTTTCCATTTACAATTTGCATGTTCTAACAATGAAGTAGAGTAAGAGGGACTGATCTAGGGTCTGAGCTTGGCAGAAAGAATGGGCATTAAAAAGTTGAAGGTCTTAGGTGACTCCGAGCTGGTGGTCCACCAAGTTTGAGGGGTGTCCAGGGCCAAACATGTCCGCATGAGATCCTACAGTGCCAAAATGTGGGATTTAATTGAAGGCTTTGATGCTTTCAATATTGTGAGCATTCCTTGGAAACTAAACTCTGTTGCTGACCGAATGGCCATGATCGGATCACATTTTGATCCCGCCACAAATTTACTCACCGACTCCCAAGCGGTCTATGTAGTCGTCCGACTGGGTATCCCCGATAATGATACCCACTGGTAGGTTTTCGAGAGCGATGAGCAGATCATCTGCAACCTAAGGTGAAAGAGGCTTACGAAGATCAGATCATCCAGTTGAAATCTAACAAGCTTCCTAATGGTTTGATCACTCTAGAGAATCTGTTCGACCATGATGACGCCAAAAATGATAAGTAGAAGCTTACAGCCAGCAAAGTAGATTATACCGAGATGTCGGTAGGAAATGGGAGAGTACTCAAAGTAGGAAAAGGTGTTTCTCCTGAGGATCAGAAGAGATTGGCCCAATACTATGATGAATACATGCATGTACTGGATTGGTCTTATGATGATTTAAAAGGTTATGATCCCAATGTCATTCAACATACCATTGAGCTCGCTGATGGAGCTAAGCCAATTCGGCAGAAGCAAAGGCCGGTCAACCCAAAGATCAAGTCCCTCATGGCTCAAGAGTTAAGGAAACTGATCGAATCAAGGATCATTTACCCTATAAAATATATCACATTGGTATTCAATTTGGTGCCCGTAAGGAAAGAGAATGGAGATATCCGGCTCTGTGTAGATTTCTGAGATCTGAATCAAGCATCTCTGAAAGACCACTACCCCTTGTTGTCAATGGATAAATTACTGAGCACGGTGGCGGGGTCGGAAATGTTCTCAATGCTCGATGGTTTCTCGGGATACAACCAGGTCCTATTAAAACAAGAAGATCAACACAAGACAACGTTCACCACCAAATGGGGAACGTTCGCGTACCATAAGATGCCTTTTGGGTTGTCAAATGCTGGAGCAATTTTTCAAAGAGCTATGGATTTGGCCTTCAAAGAGCTCATCAATAAGATTATTTTGATATACTTGGATGACCTGATAGTGTTTTCTAAACACTGAGAGGATCATTTTGATCATCTCGAGCTGGTTTTCCAAAAATGCCTTAAATTTGGGATTTCCCTAAACCCAAAGAAATGCATCTTTGGTGTCCCTCAAGGAAAGCTACTTGGACATATAGTGTCCAAAGAAGGTGTTTCCATCGACCTAGACAAAGTCAAGGCCATAAAAGACCTCCCCCTTCTAGTCAATAAAAAAGGAGTCCAGTCCTTTCTAGGAAAGGTCAATTTTGTCAGTCATTTTATTTCTAATTTTGCCAGAATTATAAGGCCCATCACCTTAATGCTCAAGAAGGATACACACTTCAAATGGAATCCTGAGGCCAAAGGATCTTTTGATAGAATCAAAGATTCTATCTATTAAGCCCCTGTGTTGTCTAACCTAGATATGTTAAAAGACTTCATAATGTATGTTTTTTCTAGTCAATATAGCATTGCCATGGTCCTGACCTAGAAAGATGCTGAAAAGGGAAGTGAAAATCCTATAGCCTTCCATTCAAAGACCCTCAAGGAATATGAGGCCAAATATAAATTTGTTAAAAAACATGCCTTGGTCGTTGTAAAGGGACTCAATAAATTCGGACATTTCATTGCCTGCAATAAAACCACAGTGTACGTAGCTCATCTTGCAGTCTGAGAATACATCATGGAGGGCAACATAATCAAAAAGAGGGTTAACTGGATTACTAAGATCTTGGAGTATGATGTTGACATTAGGCCGACCAAGCTTGTTCACGGCAAGCGCATATGTGAGTACATAGTTCAGGGGTCCGAACCCCGCGGAGACAAAATGGCCGCATAAGTTGTTGTTATGCTTTTGCCTAAGTTCCCAAGAGCATGCTGGATGGAGGCTAGGAAGCAATTCATGAAGACCAGGGTTTTTCCTGAGGACCTCCCTCTTGAAAAGAGAAGGTTCCATAGACTCTAAAACAACAGTTTCCGCTTGATAGACAAAGTAATTTTCAAAAGGAATTTTGAGGGAGTCTTCCTCCGCTGTGTAGATCAAAGACAAGTGGATAAAATTCTACATGAATTTCACTATGGTTCATTGGGAGGCCACTTCTCTACTCCCACAACCATTATCAAAATTACCTAGGCTAGATATTTTTGGCCTTCCATGTTTAAGGATGCGCACAATTTGGTAAGAGAATGCAAGGAGTGCCAGTATTATACTGGTAGAGGCAAAAAAGCAGCAATGCCCCTCAGGCCTGTGTTAGTAGAAGAGCCTTTCGCCCATTTGGAATTGATTTCATCGGGATGATCAATCCCCCAAGTTTGGCTAGACACAAGTGGATCCTGACCGCCACTGATTATTTTACCATATGGTCCAAAGCTGTTCCTTTAAAGAATTCAATAGAAAGTGAAGTGCTGGCTTTCCTGGAAGACCTTGCGTGTCGATACGGTCTCCCAAAACCATCGTATCAAAAAATTTGTGCACATTCATCAGCTCACGAATTACCCAATTCACCCGCAACAAAGGTATCTATCTCAAAATCTCTTCTAACTACTACCCTCAGGTGAACAGACTCGCTGACTCCATCAACAAGAACATGATCATGCTTATCAAGAGGATGGGTTCAGAATATAAGAGGGAGTGGCACCATCATTTGAAAAGTGCATTGTGGGTGGACTGAATAACTCCCAAGCAGGTCCTAAAAACTTCCCCATATAAGGTAGTTTATGGAAAGGATGCCCTTTTTCCTACCTCTTTAGAGATCCTAGCCCTGCAATTACTTAAGTCTATCGAGGTGGCAGAAAACGACCCCATGACCGTAAGATTGGTAGAAATTATGGAGCTAGAAGAGACTAGAGAGACAACCTTCATAGCTCTCCAGGACAGGTAGGAAACCATCAAAAAGTGGTATGACTGGTAAAAAGAGCTCTAATACAATTTTCAGCCCTGGAGATCTCGTGGTGAAGTACAATGAAAGGGCAGTCAAGCCCGACCAACATGCCAAGTTTGATTGTTTGTGGGAGGGGCCTTTCCACATTTTAAATTGCAGGGGTGTTAACACATTCTACCTCGAAGACATGAATGGAGACCCCCTCTGGATCCCAGTTAATGGTTTCCACCTTAAGCCTTTCTATTAAGATTTCTTCCTCCCTAAATGTATATATTGTAAATAGTGCTTTTGTGTGCATTATTTATTTTAATTATTCTTAGTCCAAGCAAGGTAATAGAAATTGCAAAATATGCCATGATTGAACAGAAAGAGAAAATTTATCGTATTATGCATTTTGTTTTTCTTTTACATTAAAGAGCAAAGCTTTTGGCCCCCTCCTATTTTTTACAAAATGACAAGTCAAAATCCAAGCTACAAGGTAGGCCATCATTGGCTCATTAATATTCCCCGTCCTCGTCATCCTCCATCAGAAAGTATGGGTCTCCGCTATCATCAGGAGTGTCATCCTCCTCTAACCACTCGTGTTTATAATCACCTCCAGACACCCCAGCCATAAAGATAACAACCAGATTTGGTTGTATGTGTGGCGTCAGGACCCGAGGGAAGATATAGTCCCTAAAATTAGAATACCATTCGGTCCCTTCAGGGATAGGGAATATCATATGGAACCGCAAGAGGAATTTCGCAGCAAGCTCAATGCGAAATTGATGAGAAGACACTGTCATCATCATCAGACCACCGATGAGTGGATGCCAGGGTACTTCGTCGCCAGATGAAATAAAACATCTCAGGTTAGACAGTAAAGGGAGCCCCTTGAAAGGGACATGATATGCAACTAACTCCTCCAATCTGCCCAGATAGTCCTGGGAAAAGAGAGCCTTGGTAAGCTGTGAAGCTAGTGGCCCAGACAGACTACAATCTAGCAGTGAGGGTATGAAGCACGAGCAAATATCCATGTTCACACGGTATCGATCTACATTGTCGATGAAGTCCTCTCTGAGCACCCACTTAATAGCAGGGATTATCAGAGGATTCTTCCGCCGCGTCATTAGTTGTAGCCTTAGAGATATTTCCAAGGAAAGCAACCTATGATTTGCTGCTAACAAGCCTAACGTGAGTATCCATGGTTGAATAAACTTCATCGTTGAAGCTAGAAATGTACAAAAGAATGTCTGAAAAGACATATTTATAGCAAAATTGTAGCTCGTGATAACAAATGCTTGAGGCACCAACCTTCCCAAACTCTAATGCTCCTGCCATTTTTCCATTAATTCACACAAGGGAATGAGCCTAGATTTAGAGTTGGTAATGTCCTACCAGGTACCTCTAAGAAGGAGTCTATGTAAGCAAATACAATACATATGTGCAGGTACATCATGTTTAAAACTCAACCGGCGTAGGACTGTCTCAACTTGCGCAAGCTTCACTGCTTGCCGATTCTCTCAATTAAAGAAAAGATTTGTTGGAATTGCACACTCCAATGAGAATTGTAGATGATTGAAGATATTGTCATTGATGGCAACCTTGCAATCCTATGGCACCGACATTGACAAACTCTACACCGGCAATGACAAAGATGATTACCGACACCCCGGCTAACATGATTTTGATTTTGATTATTGTATATTGTATTTAATTGTAATATCTTTTTGTAAGCCGACAAGGCATATTGTAAATAGACTCATATATAATTATGAGATCTTGTAGATCATTTAAGATGTGGAGATGGTTAGAATATTGCAGAAGTAATGTGCGAATATTAAGGCAAATTTTGGAGTAAGGTTTATGGTTATTATATTAGCTTAAACCGGTACTGAACCTGGCATAGCAGATGCTGAACTAAAGTAGTACATTATATTGGATTTATATAATCCATTTTATAAGTCAGTGAGAATTCCTTTTGTAATTAAGTAGTGAGATTTAGGCAGTTGGCCTTCCTGCATGTGCAGGCCCCTATTGTAAGTAATATCCATTCATTGGCCAGTGAGTGAATATTGTGGGTCACAAATCCCACTGAGGTTTTCCCACACCAGGTTTCCTCGTTAAAAATCTTGTGTTATGGTGTGCTTTCTATGCTGTGTTTATTGTTCATATTTACTGCATTAATTCTTGTTTACCGGTACATTGTTTTGGAATGCAATTTATTTAATAATGTTAGAAAATCTATTTACCGGTTAGTTACAAATTCACCTCCCCTCTCAATATCCTTGGGAATCCTAACAATTGGTATCAGAGCCTGGTCCTCTATTTTCAGAAGCCTAACAGCTTTAGGAAGATTCTAACACCAGTACAGATGGAAAACTTGAGAAAGCAATTGGAAACAACTCTTTCAGATTATGATGCAGAAAAGTTGAAGAGTATCAAACTTGAAGATGATCTGAAGGCTGCACAAGAAATCATTCAAGGATTTCAGGAGAATCTTACTATTGCTAGAAACAAAAGAAGAGAACTTCATGAGAAGATACATAATGATGATGATGATGAAAAGGAAACTCTTAATGATCTTGTAAGCAAGATGAAGCAAGAAAACATGACCTTGAGGAATGAGATGCAAGATATGACTATGAGATTTTGCAAAGACATTGAAGATAGAAAGAAGAATGAAGATGACTTGACTAGAAGACTCAATGATGTTGGAACTGAAAATCTAAGACTTAGTCATGAAAATGATATGTTGAAGACAAATCTGATTCACTTGGATCATGATTAAACTGAACTCATGAGATAGAAGGATTTCTTGGAAAATGAGTTGGCTATTGCAAATCAACACAAAGAGAAATTCAAGAAAAGTTTAGAGGAACTTGATAACATGCTGAAAAATTAGAAACCTGATGGAGACACTAATGGACTTGGCTTTGAAGTTGGTGAAAGTTCCGGTACTGCAAACAATCATGATCATAGTAAACCGGTAAGAAAACCTAACACCTACAAATTTAATGGGAAATGATTTAATTGTAACAAGTATGGTCATAGAGAAAATCAGTGTAGATCCAAAAACTATCAGAACACTAATGCACCCACCAGTCAATGTTCCAAATGTAACAAAATTGGTCATAATTTAGAAATCTGCAGAATGAATGTAAGATGTTATGTTTTTGGAAGATTCAGACACTTATCTAATCAATGCAGAACACATACCAGCATAGGATATGTAAAGGCTATTCAGAAAAACAATGTGACTTGTTATGCTTGTAACAAGATTGGACATATTGCAAAATTTTGTAGAAGTAAAGCATCACCAACAAATAATAAAGGACCTGCCGATTGTCACTTCTTTTGGATTAGCTTCATCTCCCAAATTTATCTTCTCACAATTTCCTTTCCCGTCATCCTTGGGAACTTTGTTACCTATGAATGCATCATCTCTGGTGAAAAATCTCTCCAATGTCAGTAATCCCTTTGGAATCTTGTTACCTTTGAGCTGAATAAAGCTATTTGTAGGATCTACTTTTGGGTTTGGACTGAACTCTTTGCAAACATTCTCAGAGCCTTCAAAATATGACTAAGAAAATGATTGAGCACATTCTAGGAAATCCTTGATCTGTGCATCCGCATCAAAAACCTACCAATGAGCTACATTATCAGGAACACTGGGCCTATAGATCATTTCAATCCTATATGAGTTATCTTTAAAATCCAGATGTGGTAATAAAAGTGAGGCTGACATGGCCAATCAATCTGCTTTACTATTTTTCTCCCTCAGAATTGCTTCAATCGAGAAGGCATCAAAGAATTCTAACTCATCCCAAACTCTATTCCTATAATGCCTCAACCTCTCATTCTTAACCGTATAGACATTCCTCACCTGCCTAATGATTAACTCTGCATCACCTTTGACTTTAAGCATCTTAATTCCTTTACATTTAGCCTCACTTAATCCCAATAATAGTGCCTCATATTCAACAGTATTATTAGTGTTCTTAAAATCCAACTTGAAAGAAAAGGGAAAAATATTACCAGTTGGTGATAGCAAAACCACCCCTGCCTTGGAACCGGAGTTAGCGTAGCTTCCGTCAAACTCCATCTACCATAGCCCATCAAGTTCATCAACTGCCTCATCCGTTTTCTTTTCACCAAGTGCAAGAACAAGATAGTTTCCAAACTCACACTCTTGAAACAAAATCTGGACTTTGGGATTATCTGAGGGAAAAATAGTATACTTATTTTTGGGCTCAGGTTCAAGCTTGATTTTCTGATTTCCAAGGGGAATAACGGCTTTAGACCAGTCCATTTTGATTTCGCCTCCAAGATCTTTGCAAAACATCCTACTCAGAAGCATTTCGTAACTCGCTGGAATATCAGCAACCAGTATAGTTAATCTTACTCTTTTGTTTGGGCATGCTGCCAGCATTGCTTGGATGTCCTTCACCTGACCAATAAGAGGAACCTATTTTCCATTCAGTGAAAAGCATCTCCCAAACATTTTAGTGAGGGTCAAACCTAGAGACTTAGCCATAGGAGAAGGCATTATATTGTCTGAAGCCCCTGAATCAATTATGCAATTACTTAACTTTTGGCCATTCAGGAGAAGGGAAATATAGAAAGGTTTTGGAATCTCAACCTCATGCCCAGACTTTGTATCATGAAAAGCATAGGGATCTGTTAGATTAGCCAATGAGCAGGGGATAGATGAAGACCCCTCTGCTGCAGCTAAATCACCATTTTCCATACATCCATGTACTTGAGACTTTGAAAAGGAATCTCCTTTAACGTATTTGACCAATTTATCCAACTCTTTTGGGTTAAGCTTTAAATACTCGGTGGTAGGAAGTTGAACGGTAGAGGCCTTGCAAAATTCTATGATATCAAAGGAGGAAGAAGAGGAAGAGCTCTTATGATCTTCATGGTTCCTTTGCAAAATATTAACCTCAAGAACCTTTGAAAAACTATTACCTCGGAGATCTTTGCCTTTGAAATTGTTTCCAGAAGGGTTCACAAAGGAAGAAGGCTAGGAGGTTCGTTGATTTCTTGTTAGAATCGCACATGAAGAACCTTCAAGAGTTGCCAAAATGTTACTACCCTTTTCTGAATCTGACTCATATTCGAGGTATAATGTTCCAGAGTCACCAGGTGCCCCTTGAATTCTTTCTGCTTCAGTGAACTCTCCTAATTCATCCTTTGTGTTTTGCATCTGAACGCGTCTTATCATATCAGGACATGAAACCCCATCATGATTAGTGGTAAGATGAAATGAACATATGACACCTTTGTCAGGAGGTGCCTCTATTTGTAATCTTTGTGGAGCTGCAGGAAGTTGCAACGGTCATCCATAGTTATATTGATTTGAAGTTCTCCTGCTTATGTCCTGATAAGGTTGTGGATAAGAGTTTCCAGGCTTAGGTATCTGCCTCTTTAAAGCAATCATATCATTGACAAGCCACTGAACAACCGGATTAGTAGACGACGTAGAAGCCTAAGATTGTCCCTGAGGAGTTTGCACATCTTTCCTCCATTTGCTAGCTGTTATTAGATCATCTTCAAGCTCTATAGCCTCATTTTGTGCAGTCTCTAGGTCCACTGGCCTACTTCTTCTGAGGTGAAATCCTACGTCAGGTGGCATGGAATTTACGAAGAGACATCACTGATTATCTGTAGTTAGTCTCTTGGCTTGAGGAATTTTGTGAATAATCTTGTTATATCTTGCTAGGTAATCCCTCATCGGCTAATGAATTTCCTTCTTCATTTGTGTGAGTTGAGCTAGCAGCATGTGTTCATCATCAGTGCTTTGGAATCTTTTTTCAAAAGTGGTTTTCATCATTTGCCAGTCAGTTATGGATCCTGCTTGCAGCTGGCTAAACCATTCCGCTGCCCCTTCGGTGAGGGTTTGGACAAAAAGCCTAACAGCCACGTCCTCATATTGAACTGCTAGGATTCCAGTTGCTACATTAAAAGAGTTCAAATGCTCTTCAACTGAAACTTTCCCGTCACCTTTATATTTGGGTAAAACATCCTTTTCTCCTTTTGGTAGTGGATTATGGGCTGTGAGAGCAAGAGGTCCAATAGCCGCACCCCAGGGTTGAGCCATAATGGACACTGGATGAATGGTTACAAGAGGTGGGGCTTGAATTCTAGTAAGTGTTAGTGCTTGCCAAGGGGAAGAAGAAGATATAGGGGTAACTTTGATAGGAGATGAAGGTCTACTTTTAGCCTTCCTTCTAGGAGTAAAACTTGGGGCAAATGACAAATTTTGCAATTCTTCAAAACAGTTATCAACCAGTCCTTCCTTTCTTTGTGCTCGGGTATATGGACGTGAATCCAGGGTGATTACTCGTAAGAAAACTAAACTACTTCAATGAGACTCAATCTCAACAGTCTTCCTAAACTCAGAGTAATTTTGCTAATTTGAGTACACTTTCGTTATGTCTATGGCATACCAATCTACTGAAAAATTGATTCTTTTTCTCTTTGTTTCGCTCCCCAGCAGAGTCACCAAAAATCTGTTAGTGAATAGATTTGCCCTTTGTTTTCAAATGATTAATCTTAAACTCTGTTACCTTATTCTAAGAACAAAATTTTCATTGAACAGTTGGGTAAGTGTTGTTCAAATCACTTCCCTCTGAATTTTTGCATAGGTACAGCTCCCTATCTTAGTTTTTCATGAAATGTGCTTTATTTCTATTTATATCTGAATGAAGCTTTTAACCAGAAAGTGTATAAGGCCGTCTATTTCATTCTTGGATGAAAGGTTGCAACTTTTCTCATGTCTCATAAATAATGGAAAACTATTTTCTTAATTTTCAAAACATATAACTACAACAACTAAAACAAAGGTCAATATACTTCTTCCACCTAGACCAATAAAAGATGAACAAATTCAAGGAAAATAAATCTGCCCTCAATCATGAATCTTTTCTAGCGTAAACAACACATTCAAAGGAAAGAACATTAGAGGAATAATGAAATACTACAATGAAATGATCAATTACTGTTACTTGATCAGATGAACATATACAAAGACATGTTATCTATTCGGATTCAAAATACACAGATCTTTCTTCTCCCCCAAAACAATATGACCAGATTTCATATATATCCTTATGCAACAAAGACACAAAAATACATCTGCCAATCTTTTTCATAATAGATCTCAATCATCTGATTCTTCCTTTGATTAAGAACAAAAAATACCAAAAACAACACTTCAGTTGAAGTTCCCAAAATTAGTTACTAAAATCTAACCCTTCTACCATCTGTTTTACTTAATTTATAGTCTAAACGGGGGAGGTCTCCCTGAAAACTCAACCACTCCCCAATAAAATAGTTATGAAACCAATAGAAAGTATTTTGGGACAATTGTCTCGAAGTTTTTGCATTACTATGAAAAATGTTTTTAAAAATAAAGAAAACTAGCCGAAAGTGGATGCATTATGTCATATTTCATCATCATCATCTTCTCTGTCTTTGCGAGCGTCATGAGCAGCCGTGAGTTCCTGGACCATTGATTGGCTTGGGACTTTCATTGCATTAAGTTTCGCCTTTGCCACTTCTTTATTCCACTTGTGTTGCACCATCTTCTCTGAGTGCTTCGATAGTTGATCATTTCATAGATTCGATCCTAGCCACTTTGGTTATATCCTCTGGTGTGAAACTACTCCTAACTCTGATCTTCTCCATGTTCAACTGGAAAGACTTGACTGCTTCTTGTGTGCTTGACCCGTAGATTCCTAGCTCCTAGTCATGATCGGGATTAACCACTTTATTATCCTTGACTATACTGCTTTGCAAATCCTGGAGTTCATAGACGAAGGTTTTTGCATCCGTAATTATCGACTGAAAGGTGAGCACCCGCCACATGATAGTTTTCTTTAGCATGAAAAGTTGGCATTCATCAACTACCAGCTTAATTGAATGTTCTGTCAGAAATCTGGTAGTTCCATACTCTTCGATTTTGGTAAACAGAGGCAGGACATTTTGCCATTTGTGCTCTTCTTTCTCCCATGGTACAAGTTGATTTTGGATTTCAGAAATCAGGCTCTGTACTTCATCACACAACTTCCGGGAGTCGGTAATGTATCTTTCACCATCTTTGATTACTTGTTCAATCCACTTTTCAACCACTTCAGCGATGCTCTTAGCCAATTGTTTTTCGGAGAAGTTGGGTCAAAATTCTCAGTGGCATGGGATATTGAAATTGCTCCAAGGCAACCGATGCTATCGATGAACTGAGCCAAAACACTTATGTGTCTTTTAAGTTCTCTTTTCTCCCATCCATCCTTCTCTGACCGGGTAAGCATTTTCTTCGCTGACACTTGGAAAAAATGGTTATCTGTATCCCTGCTCATCTTTCCCAACTCTACTTTTGTGATTTCAAAATCATCAGAACCGACCTCTTTGTTCTCATCTTTCAGTTTGTAAGAGGCAATTTCCGCCGTCCATTTACTAGTTTCCTCATCATTGTTCAGGTGAGTGGTGGTCTTGAACCTCTTTGGCTTTGGATTCTTCTTAGAGTACTTGGCAACCATCTCCTGAATTGGAATGGTCACAGGAAGAAAGCTCCTTTTCTTGTTCACTGAGGTTGTTAACCATTTAGGAGTCACAGCAGAATGTGAAGTTCTTTCAATCATTTTTGGGGGTGGTGTCATAGCCATAGTCACCATTTGGGAGTCCAGAGTACAAGCAACTTCACCATCCAAATCTTCAATTTCAAAGATCTAAGCCTTAAGCACGACATCTTTTACTCCCATATCCTTGACCTGGTCCATCTTCCTCTGGGCAACACTACGTGATCAAGTATGCTGAGGGGTACTAAAATCCAGAGTTGGGCTAGATCTACGTCTAGGCTGAGCTGACTTGATTTCCTTACCTGCATGAACAGGAGCACTGTTAGAAGGATGTTTTGGTGAAGACATACTTCTTGTAGAAAGGGACTTGGCGCCTGGCTTCATTGCTTTCTTTTTAGCCACCCATGCCACAGTTCTTTCCAGAACTTGTTCGGTTCTCAATTGTATGTCATCATTTTCCTCCTCATCCCAATTAATTGGGGGCATTTCAGTCTTTGCATGGGCTAAATACCCTGGTTCAAACAGTTCAAGATAATATTCTTCAAGCCCTTTAATATCTAACCTTATTTGCAAAGAGATAACCTGTTCCAGCACCAATCTCATGTTTTCCTTTTTGAAGACTTCAAGTTCAAATCTTCTAACTATGGCATGGAAGATAAGGCATTAAGCCAAGGCTCCGAGAAAATCCTTTATTGTCAAACCCTTTTCTTTTAGAATACAGAGAGAAATTAAGATTTCTAAGGTTTGCTCCTATACTTAGTGCATCAGACATTGAATTACAGGATAACACTCCCAATTGTATTGAAAAATGACCTTCCAACTTGTCCTTAGGCTGTGCCTTCTTGACCATGGAAGTTAGTTGTCTGCATACTTCTGCTAGGACAAAACAATCAGAACAGAAATGCGGAAGCTTGAAGGGTTCCTCTTCAAAGCCTCCTACTTGTATATAGAAAAGGCGTGGGAACTGGATGTAAAAACTTCTGAACTTCTTAATCAAGGACTGTGCATCATCTGAGCCTTTGTACCCTTCAGTTCATGACACATATCACCCAGGAATGCATTATGTACCCTTCTGAAATCTTGTAGGGCATTGTCTTTTTACAGCATTGGATAAAACTCATACACTAGAACATCTTCCTCAGTGGGCTGCTTGGGTATACCCGTTAACTCTTTAACACAGGCCAGACAATACAAAAGATACGAGGACATGAAGAAGTTTTGTTGAAATTGCTTGGCTAGACTCAACTTCTCTCTCATCGAATCAACAATTAACTCCGCCCAATCCAAATATTGTTTTCCTTCCAGAACTAATTGCACATAGCAATATATCCAATCATCAAAGCTATAAGCTTCGATAGAACCTTTGGTTCGATGCAACAGAAGCATCACATCATGGATATGTGGCAACATGTGGTTCTTGTTAGGATTTTTAGGTAGTCTAGAACCACCTCTCCGAGGGACCTTCAACTAGAACTTCGCCACATTATTCCTACGTCCGGCTCTATCTGCATTGAACTCACTAATTGACTAGGCAGGGGAGAAATTAGAAAACTGGTAATCCGGTATCTTGAAAACTGAAGCAATTACCTCATGGTTAATGGCAAGAAGGGTTTCGCCATTATCCCTTTTAATAGTTTTAGATAAAGGGTCATATTTGGCAATACATTCCCGAACCAACTCTGGACAAGGAATTGCTGGAGGGAAGGCTGCGGCTTCTAAAATTCCACTACTCAAAATCTCTATACAAAAAGACTTATCAACACCCTTGAACACCCTTTCTTTCAAATCTTCAAGATTCTCACCTTTCAGGTCAGTATCACTAACTATGGCTTCTGTGGATGCCAAGCTAAAGACGTTTCCAAACAAGTGCAGGGTGGACTTCATGATCTTAAAACAAGAAACCTAAATTTGATTGCAGTGAAACCTTCTGTATGAAAGAAAATGCAAGGGAAAACACCGGAGAAAATAAGGAAAGACTCACCTTCACAATTGTATAATCGGACGACGGCTAGCAGCAAGAAAGACTCCTGTCCAGGGATAATATAAACAAAAATCCTTCAACAAGTAGCAAACGCAGAACACAAATGATTTTCATACCTTATTGAGAAAGGTAATGATACAGACACATTAAATGCAATGATTTTGCAATTTCATTCCGAACGCGGCAAATTGGTAGATTAGACCCCCACACGCATGCATTGAATGCATGGCAGCGTACTTTAAGAAACTGCCAGTTCCCGAAATGTTCACTTACTTTGAAAAAGCCAAAGAATGACATCACTCTACAATATGGTTCTGCCTCTCCATATTTAGCAATAAATGCACTTCTCAAAAAATTAGAAACCGCGGGACCCACCAATATTGAACCCAGATGAACACCTTGAACCTACTTCTTGAGTGTTCAAGTAGTTCAAGATGTACGCCGCATCAAACTATTGACCACTTGCTGTGTTGATCATGTTGAACATATTTGAACCCTTTGAACCTAGTTCAGATAAGTTCAATACAAATGTTATATCACCAAACAGGAAAAACCTTTTGGAAGAGCCGCTGCAAAATACTTAGAGAAAACGTTAGTACAAAAAACTTTTCCCTGAACACCTTGGAACCTATTGAACCTAAATGAACCTATTGAACCTAGTTTAGAACGGTTCAACGTGTTCAAGGAGTTCAATCGATTGTCTAAACTTGACTTAAACAACTAGAAAAAGGATTTGAGGATGCATTAAGGACTTGAACCAAGGTAATATGGTGTGAACTAGGACTCCAACATAAAAAAGGAAAAGATGAACCACTCTCGCCATGAAGAATAAATGACGCGGTAACACACCGACAATAGCTCATAAGTCTAAGCCTTTGCTGATAGAAATGCAGACACAAATTGACCTACCAGAGGTGAATACAAGCAAAAAGGTTACTCACACTGGTGGTATGCAGATTGTTAAGGTAGTTGGACAATCATCTGGTTCTTCCATGACAAAATTCAGACCAACTAATGTAACAAAGTTATTATTGGAATTAATTAAGAAAATCATAGAGTGTAATGCACTAGTATAGAAGGCTATTGATGATACCATTCCTATTCTAAAATTGATTGCACCCAAGTGCAATGTGGAAAATAAAGATTCTTTAGGTCAATTAGACACATTGTCTAAGTATATCACCGCTAACATATTGACAGTGGAACAGATAAATAAGGAGACATTTAGAGAGAAAATGTATAAGGAAAAAGAGAAATTATTTGATGAGACAATAAAGAAGTGCACGGAACACATTGACACCCTCCTATCGACACTAAGCAAAACAATAATGGAGTTTAAGGAGTTGTACAGAGACACATGTAAGACTAGTATTTTGACAATGGATATTGACAAGGAGATCAGTAAAGTACAGACATAAATAAATGATATAGCTGACAACATCATTGGTTTCTCCGAACCAATATCAGTTATAGAGTAGGAGATAGCAGGTTTTGAGG